>NW_004798021.1:234058-255939 GCF_000002075.1 Aplysia californica | reverse complement strand
AGTCAGTCAGTCAGTCAGTCAGTCAGTCAGTCAGTCAGTCAGTCAGTCAGTCAGTGAAGAAGTGAGGAAGTAAGTGAGGACGAAAATTGTCCAAAGTAATGACATGTTATAAGCAGTTCACGCCGCTTACGTCACCCTCAACACAATTCCCCTCATTTAGGAAACTGGTTTCTTTGAGCATGAGAGAGAGAGGGGTGTCATGGTATGTGAGGACAAGGGTTCTCAAAAGTAACCCTTTACACGGTGCACAGAAAACAACAGGGGTGCTTGTAAATAGTTTACGGCCCCTAGTTCACACATTTTTAGATCATTGACATACTTCAGATGGTTGCTGATGTTCTTCTGGGCGGAACGGGATATCACTTCCCAGCAGAGAGACAAGAGTTACTGGACAAAGGAAAATGGCATCTTTAAGTACCGAGCGATTTAGGTTCTTGAATTTAAAAACAACTAAGTAAGTTTATAGTTTTAACGCTCCTTTTAACACTGTTAAGGGTATTTAAGACGAGGATAAAGACAGATGCCAGTCAGAGATGAGGTAGGAAGAAGGCGGTAGCGTTGGATTGGACATACTCTCAGGAAGTCAGGCAGTTGCATAACAAAGAAAGTTTGGATTGGAATCCACAGGGTAAAAGATCAAAGGGAAGACCGCGTGGAACGTGGAGACGAGTCACAGAAATTGACATATAGAAAAGTGGGAAAACATGGAATAACACCAAGAGGCTAGCCCAGGATAGAGAAAGGTAGAAAGAGATTGTCCTTGGCCTATACCCTGGTGCAGAGTGAGAAAGACAATGATGAAGATTATGAAAGTATTTAACAGGCGAGACTGAGAATGTAACGTCCATCATCGATAACACAGAACCAAACGATACATTATATACAATGTATATATATATATATATACGCTTGTATCAAAGTGTTAGAAAACCAGCGACAAGCTTTGTTCCTAAACAGTGAAGCAGAATAAAGAGAAATGTTAGAAAACTGACTGTAAGACTTTGCTGATCAAACAATGGAGTAATATAAAGAGAAATTCGCATTTTTTTAAAAATGTTAGAAAACTGACCGTAAGACTTTCTGATGAAACAATGAAGGGAAATACAAAGGTATGTTACCTCATACCTTCTACTTTCTTTTTAGAAAATGGTGTTTTTTAAACGAGTTATATAATTAAAAAAACAACAGGTATAGATAATAATAGACACGACAAAAACCAGAGTGTGGCACTATATAACGTTTCTACCAAGTTTAAGGAACTCACCAGAAATCCCAGAATTCGGCACACCCACCCCATGATGGCAAAGTCGGACAACTGCTACTGCTCAAAGTTTTTCAATGAGCAGACCTGAGACAGCTGTTGCCCGCCAAGATCTGGTGCGTGAGATCAGCAGATGCGAAGGCGTTTAGCGCTTTTGTTATAGACTTGCTATTTCTCAAGCCGCGTATCTTCCCCTGGTCTCTGTGAGTGCTTGCGGTCATTAACCGCTCACTGTGCAAGGTCTTTGATTTGACAAAGGGATGCCCCCCCCCCAATATATAGACATGCACACACACACACACACGCGCACACACACACACACACACACACACACTCACACACACACACACACACACACACACACACACACGCACATACATGCACACACATACACACAAACACACACACACACTCACACACATACACATACACACACAGACCTCCATATAGACACCCACGCACACGTGCACACACATACACACATACACACATACGCACAAAATATTCACTATCACAAGCCATTCATTGAGGCGATCAAAAGAAATCTTCCGTTTTGAAATCTTTACATGTCCTGTTGATCAATGGACCGTTAAATATCCCTGTCAAAAAGTAGAAAAGACAGCTTAACGTTAAGACATCATTTTATTATCACAGAAGATGGCTGGAAACGGGGGCACTTGAAACTGAAGAACCCCCCCCCCCCCCCACCGTTTTGTTGTGGTGGGTGTTTGCAAGAGTGCGAGTGAGTAAACAGTTTTTATTCCTCTGTTTCACTCACGACACTTACTAAGACTTTTTTTTTCTTTCATTTTTATTTTTGTCCCTCACTCCGCCCCCTCACTTCTTTTGTTGGGCTCGCTTAGGCTCACCTATAATGTACGTGTTTGCAATAGTATACACTCTTCCTCAGTTATCTATCTATCTATCTATCTATCTATCTATCTATCTATCTATCTATCTATCTATCTATCTATCTATCTATCTATCTATCTATCTATCTATCTATCTGTCTGTCTGTCTGTCTGTCTATCTATCTATCTATCTATCTATCTATCTATCTATCTATCTATCTATCTATCTATCTATCTATCTATCTATCTATCTATCTATCTATCTATGCCCCCCTCTCTTTACACCAAAATACATGTCCCTCTTTCTTTCTTTCTTTCTTTCTTTTTTTCTTTCTGTCTCTTTTTCTTTCTGTCTTTCTTTCTTTCTGTCTTTCTTTCTTTCTTTCTTTCTTTCTTTCTTTCTTTCTTTCTTTCTTTCTTTCTTTCTTTCTTTCTTTCTTTCTTTCTTGCTTTCTTTCTTTCTTTCTTGCTTGCTTGCTTGCTTGCTTTCTTTCCCTCTATTTTTCTCTCTCTCTTTCTTTCTTTCTACTCTACTGTCTCTCTCTTTCTTTCTTTCTTCCCCTACCCCCCTGTCTCATTCTTTCTCTCTCCCTCTTGATCTTTCTCTATGTGTCTTTCTCTATATCCCACTCTATCCAACCCCCTCCTCTCTTTCTCTATTTCTTCCTTTCTCTCTCTTCGCTCTCTTTTTCTCTGCCTGTCTCTAACCCCCCCCCCCCCCAGTTTTCCTTACCTGTCACCTGTATTCCAACAGACTTTAATCACACTTTGGTCAAACAATATGTCCCCACAATCCGAGTCATTTCAAGGACGCAGTTCTCCCCAACGTCCAATCTTCCAAGTAATCAGATCCCCGAACTTAATCGATGTGTTCTCGTTATTTCCCCGAACCTAACTCCTTAACCCTCCACACGCCGCTAACTAATAGCGTGTGGGGTCAGGGCAAATTATAATATTATGATTTGACCTTTTGTGAGGCATTGTGCGTGGTGAAATCAGGCCCTCAACAGAAACATGAAATCGAAGAAACCGACATTTTTCCTCCCTTTTGGCAATTTAAATTCATTTATTTATTACTCTCTATTTACCTATTTATTTACTTATTTATTTACTTATTTATACAGTTTTTAAATATATATATTCTTACTTTATTTATTTTTCATTTTTATTTATTATAAAATAATATTTTTATTTATTTATTTAGGAAGAGGGGGGGGGGTGTGTCTTAACACTTTTAAAGTATACTTTAAAACATCCTCCTGCGTCCAAGACGTCCACCTGTGTGAGACGACCACTTGTCTCCTCCCCAGCAGGTGGCCGTCTCTGACCACCTGGGCTGTCGTTTGCTTCACTTTACGTGGTACAACTTTTCTATGCTTTTATTGTATGGCTGCTGTCTAAAATATTGGGGGAAGAAACAGTACAATAATTATATTGTTATAGTGCAGTGGCGGCAGAAGAAGTAAGTCATTTTATTTTATATTATTTTCCCCAAAACGAAAACACAAATAAAAATTCACCAAATTACAAAACCAATATGTTGGATTTTTTTTTTATGGCGCCCACCGCAAGTTTGCATTTACACCGGCAAATGTTTTTCGAATATTTCTGCTCTTGTTGAAACGATAACTGACATAGCAGTAAGTTTATCTGTTCAAGTATTTTCAGAGAACGTGTTTCGAAATAAGGCCAGAATCGTAACATGTCACTTATTGCAAATTGTTCCTCTGATTTACTCTAGACAATATCGACTACTTTCCCTTTTTGTAAAAACGGTGACACGTCATGTGTGTCTGTTCATGCATCTTACAAGACAAGTTAATGAAACAAATCCATCAATCACATTTATGATTTATTGCATTGTTCCCGGTGGGGGGGATTTTTGTTACAATGGCAAACACACATATTATACGAACATACATAAATACATAATATATAAACACACACAAATATTTCTACCAAGAAAACTAAATACACAATATTACACCAATGCAGACAATTTCCCCAAAATGCCATTGCTGGTCGCCTGTGTGTAGCCCTCTTTTTTATTTTTAGCTAAGGTTGTCATGTCGTGTCCAGGGACACACCCCCAGTGACCCCCCCCCCCCCCCCCCCCCCCCAACTGAACGCTGTGTCATCGACACTTGCTTGCCAGTATTTGTGAGTCTGAACCCACTATTCACTGGGCCTCTGGATCCCCCCATAGAGTTCTCAATAGACGAGTTTCCTTCACGAGAATGTGCGATCTTGGAACTTGTTTAACCTCTGCTGCTCTGTTGTTTTTGTTTTTTCGTAGCGTACATTTGATCGAACGTGGTCTTGAATTTGGAGCTCATTCTATAGTACACAAAGATATTCAAAACGGAGTTCATCATTTCCAGAAGCTTCAAAAAGGTTAATATAGACAGAAACAAAAACCTCAAGCGGCCTGTGGCGGAGAAATCCGGATACAGGATCCCAACGAAGACAGCGATGTTGCAAGGCGTGGTGCATACGATGAACACCACAGTGACCACAATAATCATCTTTGTGAGGGCTGCCGACCTCCGGGACTGTGTGGAGACGTCTGGTTTGTCGGGCTGTGTTGCTGGCCAACCATTCTTCTCTCCTGTCGCCGCGCTCCGCGTCTGTGAGTCGCTGCCCGGATAGACAGACGCCGGTTCTGTCGTTAGTTGCTGGGATGTTGAAGAAGATGTCGTCTCAGCCAAAGATGGCGATACCTCTTTTCTTGACCGCTGGGCTCCTTTCTTCTGGGGATTGTCAGTAGAGTTGTGATTTTCTCGCCATCTTGCGGATCGCATGACTTGTCTTGCCAGTATCACAGTGCCCAAAGAGGTTACAAACAAATTCACTAAAGGGAGAAAGGAAAAAGTGATGCGCTCAATTCTTTGTAAAAGCTTACACGATCTGGGTTATAAACCACTGTGAGTAGTGTCCGATTAAGCTGAGGGAGAAAACCCCACTGAAATGTCTGGACGTAAAATATAGGGAAGTGTATGAGGATCACGGTGAACGTGGTGCATAAACTGACGTGATGGTGATTCTAGGGCTGAACGAGGTCCTGGTCCAGAAGGGAAACACGACACACAAACAACGCTCAGTCGAGATATAGGCTGTGAGCCAGCAGGAAATCTTTGCCAGAATGATTCTCGGGTATTCAACAAGCAAGGTGCGAACTCCGTCAAGTTCAAAATCTAGATCTGGCCCAATCACAGCGAGCACACTAAAAGAGTAACCAAGCAAGGAAAACAGGGAAACGCCGAGGTCAGCTACAGCGAGACAGCAAAGGCTGATGTTGGTTTTGTCAGAAAAGCCTTGCTTGCGGAATACTGAGACGATGAGAGAATTGGCAACAACCCCAAAAAGGCTTACAATAATTCCAAATAGCGCCATCTCCACAAGGCTAAGTAACTGATACACTTCATAACTAAGGTACACATGCGAGCTCTCATCTGGTGTCACGGGCTGGAGGCTGGCATTAAATGTTGCTGCCATTTTTTATGGTTATGTCAGAGCTTGTTTTCTTTCAGAACAATTTTCTTTTTAAAATCTTGTTATTGTAAATGAAATACAATATACACATGCACGAATTTCTATGCTTTCCACGTCGTCAGAATCGTAGTTTGTACGTTTAAAAAACACACATTGTAGAGATTACAGAAGGGTTTTCAGTTTTCTGATGTACACCTAAATCTTATTCTTCAAGTTTTCTAAACAGTATCTTGTCGAAACCAGCTCTAGAGATGACGCATCCCACTTTAGACAGGTTCAGGAATTAAGGATTCAGAAATGATGACTCATCACAAAGATATCTAAAGCAACATTGATGAACACTTTCTAGATGATGATCTTTAAAAAGCAGCAACGTCTCTACACATATTGGCAAATAACTGGTACAGTTGTCAGCCCAAGCAGAATTATACTTTATGCACTGTTATGCCCTTCTTAAGATTTTGAAGATGCCACTTCGAATATGGTCATATTTGTGATCTTATAAATCTTACTTTTAAGTGGCAAGTACTATAACTGTGGAGGTAAAAAGAACAGCTAAAGGAATAAGTGATTACCGAACGAGGAAGCTTTGCTTTCTGCGTTACCTATATAATAATTATTTATCGAATAGTCCGCCTTTATAATAACAGCACAGTGTTTAAAGTTGTGTTAATTCATACGGTGATGAATTACACAGATACGAATTTCTTTATCGAATTTTTGGTAACATATAATGCCAGATTATTTAGCGAACCATTCTTTCTCCGTATAATGAGGAGAAAAAAAAAGAAAACTTGAAAAGAAACTACTTCTAACAGTGATGACATTTCTAAGAGTCGTAGAAACAAGATTGGTCTTCTAATAAACGGTTGCTTTACAATAATAAAGAAAATTGGGCGAAAGTTTACAAGTTCACAAAGACACGGCTGGCAATGAGCTGTGTAATTACTTAGACAGATATTTATTCTGTTGGTTTGACTTGATATTTCAAATAAATTTCGAAAAAAAAGAAATGAAATAAGTAGCTGGGCCTCTTGATGATTAATCAACTGAAACACTCTTGGGGTTACGATATCACTATACATAACTTTTCTAGAACAAAGAGGCTACAGCCTGGGTTTTGTGCTTTTAATAATTATCAATCATTCTCCCCCGACAACTAAAAGACAAAGACTATAACACAATGTGAAGTAAAGAACCAACCGCAGACAATTAAACCTGAAATGTGACGTCTTTGTATTCAGTGTGTGAGTAATTGGCAGATGCTATGTTGGGATTCGCTCGTATTTTCTTATCGAGCATTTTATTTTTTATATCGTCCTCATCTCTCCGTCTTTTCTTTGTATGTTAATCTCTGGTAACACTTCTAATTGTCTAATCTTGTAACACCTCTAATTGTCCGATCTTCACTACGTTATGACCTATCTCTGTTGCAAGCGTTGGAAATCTCTTGCTAGAACTGAGCTAGTGGGTGGTTGGTGAGTGCTCTGGTGTGGTTTGCTTTTTCTTTCCTTTCAAACATATATCGTCCTTATCTCTCCTTGTGTTTGTTACTCTCTTGTAACACCTCTAATCTTCGGCATTTACATGACCTTATTGTGTTGCAAGTGCCGTAAAACACTTACTAAACCTAAAACTGAACAAAAACTACGGCATTATTCGTTTTTATGTTGGGCGTGCAGGGAGCGAGCTCTCTGTAGCACGGCTCGGTATAAGGCGATGTTGTCTGATAGCTATGACATAAAACTAACAGAAAAGCTAACGGGCAATATTTTGAAGGCAGAATTTCCTAACTTAAAAATATCTCTTTCACACCATTCAGTGTCTCTTTCTTGGAGCAAATCAAGGAAGACAAGATCAGAAGGGAGAGGGGCGAGGGAGTACTTAGACAATCTACGTCTTCTGCGTCTACCACCCAAGCAAAGTTGTTTTGTTGTTGTGGTTTTTTTGTTTTGTTTTTTAAACAACCATCGTTTATTATGACATCATCAAGAGCACAGGCATGTTTCCCAGGTTTAAAAAAAAGGCTTGGATGTGTGTTTGTGTATATATTTGTGTGAATGAGTGTGTATGTATGTGTGTATGTGTGTGTGTGTGTGTGTGTGTATGTGTGTGTGTGTGTGTGTGTATGTGTGTGTTTATGTATGAGTATAATGTGTCTGAATGTCTGACGTTAACAAGTCAGAGAAGAAAAAGCAGGTAATTTTGTTCCGAGGGTCATTCTATGGTAAGTGTGTTATTTGGGAAGTTGGACAGGCAATACAGAGCAAGGGAGAGAAGTGATTTAGAGAGATACAACAATTTACAATCCATAAGATATCTTGGTGCTATTGACAATATCATATCAAAAGCTGTAACATATCAGTACAGCTGTCCTTTTGTAATAAATACAAATGCACATTATCAAAATGATGACGTTTTGCTGTCAGAGTGAAAGAACCCATTGATTGCACTGTCTGTTCCTTCGTCTAGGTCTGTGGTCTGATGGAGGGTTTGTTGATGGCCGTGCCTATCTCGAGCACTGACAGCGTCCCGATAGTTGTGAGGACAATCAGGCTGCTGAACAGCAGCAGGAAACAGAACCAGTCTTTCGTCTCATGTCAGCGACTTCTCTTCAGGTCAAATGGTATTCGTCGACGAGATTCGGAGAGCAAGATCGTGACAGAATCGGGTCAATGACACCTTCTAACCTCTCAGACACCCCAGGCAAAGTTGTATCATTACTGTAAACCCTCTCTGGTTGTATCATGTATACTGCTTTAATATCGTTCTTTTCTCTCGTAGGCGGATCGTGAATCCGCTGATTTTAAAAAAAGGTGGGTGGTTGGTGGGTGCTCTGGTGTGGTTTGCTTCTTCTTTCCTATCAAACATCTATCGTCCTCATCTCCCCTTCTTTTTTATGTTTGTTACTCTCTTGTAACACCTCTAATCTTCCGGCGCTCATATGACCTTATGCAGTTGCGAGCGTCGTAAAACCTCTACTAAAAGTAAAAAGCTTTAATATCGTCTGAAAAGACGCCAACAGTCAAACTGCACGGAAGGTATCGGCAAGGTATTTACAAACAGATGGTCTTGTGTAACTATTCTCTAAACTGCCAGTGTAAAATCGACTTGTATTTTTTCTTTTAAAAGATAATAATGTTATGTGCTTTTTATGCCCAATCGACACAATTTAGAGCTTCACAGAGTCTGGCTTTGACCCAGCCCGTCTGTGCTGACGTGGGTTGAGTTAGAGAGATAGGAAGTCTCAGGAGAAAAACCCACAAGCTACTCGATAAATATCCTCCCCACTCAGGAATTGAACTCTAGTCCTTTGCATGTGACAGCGAAGCGCCTAACCGCTACACAATACACCTGCAGCATGTGGTAGACATGGCATAGTAAGTGATAGTAGAGAACAATCCCGCCTGTTTTCTTTGGAGGGGCTGTTGCATCAATTTTATGTGAACTACCTTGTCTGCCTAAAGAGCTGTTTTTGCTTCTTCTTTTTTTACATGTATGGTTTTTATGTCATTATCAATACAATTAAGATCATTTAAGGGTCTCGTTTTGATTCCGTCTTTTAATGTTAACCCGGGATGAGAGATACAAAGTGCCAGGAGAAAGACCAAGCTCCTTGATAAAAATCCTCCTAACAATGGAATCAAACTTGGGTCCTCTACTTGCCACAGACGCGAGTTTGATTCCTGCGTGGGAACTTCGTTTTTTTATCTAAAACTTCAGGTACGACCCCCCCCCCCTTTTTTTCCAAAGGGAAAATATACGATGACACTGAGGAATCAGGCGCTCGTCAATTTTTGGGTAAATCTTGAATAAAATTTGAGTTACTTTTGGTTGCAGAAGGTGGAGGTCGCCTTGTGTCCGAGGAAAAATAAACGAGAAAATGACTGCCAAGGTTTGGTGAGTTAAAAAACTTGATTGTCCTTGGAAACTTCAAATGTACATATTTTGTACCTTTGATCATTGTCTTCTAGTAGCCCTTTCCCAAAGGGAGGATATTACAATGTTCTTATGCACAGTAGAATTATAAAAGAGCTAATTTATCAATGTCATACTCATTCTGTGCCGAGACAAAATAGAGGAAACTGCTGCTTTTTCTTTCCTCATCTTTACTATCGTCATTTATTGTCTACTTCTTTTGTATGTTTGTCACTCTCTTGTGACCTGCTATTCCCGGGGTGCCTTGATAGTCGAAGCAGACTTTGTGCTGTTGAGGCTAGAGAGGTGAGCAGAGTCAGCCTGATTCCCTGTTTGGACTTCTCTGTTGACATTCACCCATTGGCGCTCATATGACCTTATACAGTTGCGAGCGCCGTAAAACTTTATCAAAACAAACAAAAACAAAAGACTTCATCAAACAAGTTCCCCAATTGGGCAACGGATTGCCGTCCTCTGCACATAGTGGCGAAGAGACTATCAGTCACTCCCCCCTCCCCACCCCCTTCCACCCACACACACACACACATCAACCTCGTCAGAATGACTTATTTCGGTAAATGTTTCATCAGTTGAATTCTCTCAACACACGGCGCTTTAGATTTCGATTTTGGTTTTGTTTTTCTTTTCTTTTCTTTTGTTCAGATTTTTTTATTTGTTCTTTTTTCGACCTAGAGGGCAGGTCAAGCGTAAGCATCAAGGTCAAGAAGCTTTCACTTACTAAAGCTGGTACTTTTAAGATACAAAATGGACGTTATAAAGCAAACATTTTGGACCAAGGGGAATCATCAGTTCTTTTTAAAATTTCCTTAAAGATTCGTTTTTGCCATAATAAACACAAAATTTACATTACATATAAAGATATGTTGGTGGTGGTGGTTGTAATAATAATAATAATAATAATAATAATAATAATAATAATAATAATAATAATAATAATAAAACAATTATTATAACAATCATCATCATCATCATCATCATCATCATCATCATCATCATCATCATCATCATCATCATCATCATCATCATCATCATCATCATCATCATCATCATCATCAATCGAAGCGTAAAATATTTTCCGACAATTACGCCGACGAATTTTGACACTTGATCTATTGTTTTAAAGTTGGCCTCAGTTCACAGTCGGGTGATTTCTCTCCATCTATCTGTGTCGTTGTTTCCAGCATCCTTAGACCCAGTTTATGCGTTTGACAAATCTGTTCCCCCACACATCCCCACTCACGGGGCTGACTGCCTGTCCCCCCACCTCAACACTTTGACAGCAATACAAAGGTACAAGAAAAGCAATCTAGATCTATAGTGAGATCAAAAATGCGTGACACAACTTATTGTAAAACATCTCCTCTTCTATCGAACATAGTTCTCCAATTTTTGCTCAAAGACTTGTATCAATTTGTCTTAACAGATCAACAGTTTTGTAAACATCTGCTATCTGTATTGTAGAAAATTCCTTAATAAATACTAATTTTAAAAATTCAAGGGAGTGGTTTCTACATATTTTTAATGTTTTCAGCTGGGGCAACATTGCTTTTAATAGTAAGTTCGTCATGTTTTTGTAATCGGAACATTATGCTTATTGAACACATGTTTTAAGAACCCTTAAGGCAAAAAATATGTTCCCTCTGAAATTAATTTTCCTGTATGTAACAGGTTTAGCCACAAAAAATTGTCATTGATGAGCTGTGACGTAGGTCATATGCGTAATCAAAACGTGTGTGATAAGCGGGAAGTGCTGTGAACAATCTCATTTTACATGTGATTTCAAGTATTTTATATACATTTATAAATAAAAGTTTTTCAATCTAGCATCCATTTTTCTTTTAAAATATATGATTTAGTTAAGGCAAATTTATAAAACTACTGCACAAAGTATGGATGGCATTGATTCTCCCGTTAAAGATATATTTGAGGATAAAGTGCGCCACTAGGTTTTGACCGCACTATAGAACAACCACTTAGACAATAACTTAGACTCCTTTCACTCTCTCAGATTTGAACCTAGAGTTCCTGCGCGTATTGATCAAAATCTCAAACACCGGCGCCATCCATATAATATTTCATTGTTTGTTTTGTTGTTGTTGTTGTTTCTTTTTTCTATTTTTTTCTACGTAGGTGATTTTACACCCCCATCCAATCGACACAGTTATTTTGATAATTAAGGAGCCAGGCTTACGACCCTGCCTGTTAGGGCCATCACGGGCTAGGAGTGATACATCATCCAAGCAAAAGCCACCCAGATACCCGATAAAACTATTTCCCCACTCTGGAATGCAACTCTGGTCCCCTGTTTGCGTCAACAGAGTGTCTAACCGCTACACCACAGAGGCCGGTTTGAACATCTGATTGACTGAAGTTGTCTTTATGCCATTCCCAAAGGGGGGATATTAACATGTTCTTATGCACAGTAGAATTGTAAATGGGCTTATTTATCAATGTCATTCTCATTCTGTGCCGGAACAACATTGGGGGAAGCTGCTGCTTTTTATTTCCTCATCTTTACCATAGTAATTTTTTCCTCTACTTCTTTTGTGTGTTTGTCACTCTCTGGTGAACTGCTGTTCCTGGTGCCTTGATAGTCCAAGCAGACTTTGTGCTATTGAGGCTATAGAGGTGAGCAGGGTAAGCCTGATTCCCAGTTTAGACTTCTCTGTTGAAATCCACCCCTTGGCGCTCATATTAAGACCTTCAGCAGTTGCGAGCGGCGTAAAACCTTACTAAAACTAAAGAACATCTGTGCCGCCGTGGGACGCTTGTTTTCTACACTCATGCCCGCACACAAACGTCGGACTGTCGCACGGGAGATTTCCCCCTCATCTCCACAGTCCGTGAAGTCTGAAGGGCTCTCGTAGACAATACAACTTGCGAAGTGAGAAGTTGTGTTGGATATGGATTTGCAATTTGTCGCTGAAGGGGGGATCGGCACTTTGATAAAAGCAACATTTGAAGTACTGGACAAAAATAAATGAATGTATAGATGGAAAATGAATGAAGATCATTTCTACAGCGCCCACTCCCGTGTGAACACAGCTATAAATGGAAAATGAAGAAGTCAAGGTGACATTGTGAAGTTGGTAAATGTGTTAGGCTCAATGGAAAATTTGGGTGTATATAAACACGCTAGAAGTGCTGTAAAAAATATAGAAATTAAAAGTGCAATTGTTGAGTCAACATGACACTTACAGAAAATGTATGTTAATTATAGATAGATAGATAGATAGATAGATAGATAGATAGATAGATAGATAGATAGATAAATAGATAGATAGATAGATAGATAGATAGATAGATATTATAGATATAAAACACTTAACATTGTTCCTTACTTCCTGAAGACATAGAAGTGAGTAATGACTGTTCAAAGTCTTGCTGTTTGCTTGAATTGCGCTCAGCCTGAAATTTTGAATGGTTTTGAATGAACTGCAACCTTATTATTAACCTTGTATTTCTTGTCCAATTTGTTTCTGTAGACAGTGAAGTTAATCGTTCCCACACAACTCTTTCTGAGTCAATAAAGCAAAAATCAATCTACCTTGTAAGTGTTTTGTTTTAATAAGAGTTTTACGGCGCTCGTAACTTCATCAGGTCATATGAACGCGCAAAAATCTACTTTGTAAGTGTCTTCAGTTTGAAGATCTTCCTGAATGTGTCCTTGTACCTGGAGCTCATCCTGTAGTAGACCAGGATGTTCACGCCAGAGTTGAGGCTCTCGATGAGGAAGGCGGAGGAGAAGAGGACCCAGTTGATGTTGGCGTAACGCCCGATGATGTTCAGCTCCGGCTCGATAGACCTGGCTGTCATGAGCAAGGGTACCGGGGTGAAGCAGACGATGAAGATCACCGAGATGGTGGTTACCATGACAACCACCTTCTTGTCTTTTGTAGGTATCTCAGCTTTGGATACGGCCGCACCGGAAGCCGTCTGTCTCCACTTGGCTTTCTGCACTAGCTTGACCCTGATGACCACAGTGCTCACCAGGACGACGGTGAAGGCGGACATAGGACCGGCGAAGTCTGTGATGAAGAGAGAGACCGCTTGGACCTCCTCCTTGTTGCCTGTGTAGAGGATGCCCACCATCGTTCTGTTCTTGTCCGGGTAAAACTTCCGGCCGAAGTAGGAGGTGCTGTACATGGGCACCATGCTGAGGAAAACCATGATGAAGATTGTGACGTTAACGCCGATGACCACCTTCCGGGTGATGATACTCTTCACTTTTAGAGGGAGAGACACGCACATACAGCGCTCGAAGGCCACAAAGGCTGTGATCCAGCCTGTGATGCGGGCGAAGCACATGTGGGGGAAGCCTCCCGTCAGCGTGATCATCTCGTCAGGGATGAAAGGCAGGTCCGCCTGAACGAACCACGGGTTCACGATGACGGCCATCCAGGGCAAGGGGAGAAGGGCTCCCAGATCGGAGATGGCCAGACTCAAGAGGCTGATGTTGACCGTGTCCGAGAACCCTTGTTTGGTGAACACAACGATGTTGATGATGTTGGTGGCGATGCCGAACAGTCCGACAGCCGCGCTCAGGACGCCAAAGTTCACCATAACGATGGCCGTGCGAGCCTCGCGGCTCAGAATGGGAGACAGAATGGAGGAGGCCGTGGTGTTGGTGTCTGGCGACATGTTGCCGGCTATAAGGAGCAGTCGAGGCAGCTTCCGTCGTCGTTTCAGGCGCAGAGATATTTCAGTGCAGTCACCTAAGGAAAAACAGAATGTATATTGTTTGTCTTACGTCGTTATATTGTGTTCCTGACGTCATTATATTGTGTTCCTTACGTCATATTATAATATTGTGTTCCTTACTTCATATATTGTGTTCCTAACGTCATTCATTGTGTAATATTGTGTTCCTTACGTCACATATTGTGTTCCTTACTTCATATATTGTGTTCCTTACTTCATATATTGTGTTCCTTACTTCATATATTGTGTTCCTTACTTCATATATTGTGTTCCTTACTTCATATATTGTCTTCCTTACTTCATATATTGTGTTCCTTACTTCATATATTGTGTTCCTTACTTCATATATTGTGTTCCTTACTTCATATATTGTGTTCCTTACTTCATATATTGTGTTCCTTACTTCATATATTGTGTTCCTTACGTCACCTATTGTGTTCCTTACTTCATATATTGTGTTCCTTATTTCATATATTGTGTTCCTTACTTCATATATTATCTTCCTTACTTCATAATATATTGTGTTCCTTACGTCACATATTGTCTTCCTTACTTCATATATTGTGTTCCTTACTTCATATATTGTGTTCCTTACTTCATATATTGTGTTCCTTACTTCATATATTGTGTTCCTTACTTCATATATTGTGTTCCTTACGTCACCTATTGTGTTCCTTACTTCATATATTGTGTTCCTTACTTCATATATTGTGTTCCTTACGTCATATTATAATATTGTGTTCCTTACTTCATATATTGTGTTCCTTACTTCAAATATTGTGTTCCTTACGTCACCTATTGTGTTCTTTACTTCATATATTGTGTTCCTTAACGTCATGTATTGCATTTCTTACATCAAAAGGAGAAGGTGCGAGCTGAGACGTGTGTTTACTGTTGTTAGGGACTTAATTTTTGAAAGCGGAAACATTCCCCAGCTAAAACAACTTTCTACCGTTTTAATAATAATAATAATAATGATAATAATAATAATAATAATAATAATAATAATAATAATAATAATAATAATAGTAATAATAAATGACATTAATATAGCGCTCAACCTCGATTAAAGTACACAGGCTCTGAGCGCTTTACAATACAGTACAACGTACAACAGTAACATAAAACGTTGTGTTCTGACTAAAGGAAAATTACTCCAAATATTCGTCCTATTAATTTAAAAACAGAAACGACTTCAGCTGACAATTGAATGAATCAAAAGATTTAATCATTCTTAAAGTACCCTGGTAAAGCATTCCAGATCTTGGGGCCTTGGTATTCAAATGCCCAGAAAGTCCAAAATAAAACTGTTATAGGCACTACGGGTATCTTCCCCTTTCTTCCACCTTTTCTGCAGATGCTATTTATAGCAGTCTATCTTTTCTTTTTCCAATTTCCTAGATATTATTATTTTTCAATTTGCCTGAATCAGTCTCCCTTGTTGTATTCATATTAAAATTGCATTTCTAGATAGCATTGACAACAATTACTGCCCGTAGTTTCAAGCGCGTTTTAGAAAGGAAAAAAATGATATTTGATTTCTCTGAGTGGAAGCCCCATGGTAATGGTAACTATCGACGTACCGGATCGGATCTTGACGTTGTACGAGACTTGACGAGACTTGTCCTGACGAATGCAACTGATGTACGTCACAACTTCCAGAGAAAATTGAGTCATAACCCTTTTCTCAACCTCACGCTATCACAAACTGCCCCAGTTTACATGACTATTTAGAAAATAAAGTCCAGTAGGTAGCAAAAATCTGAGCCCACAGTAAGATAGCACCGAGGTTCAAAATACACTTCTCAGCCTTTGCCACAGGTCACCACATATTAACTCCAGCCTCATATCTCAACTCGCAAGACCCAGGTCCTGCCTGCGTCTACATTAAAATTTACAGCACACATCAAGTAGACACGTTGTAAGAGACTGAAGTTAAACGTTTCAGAAACTAAACTTCTCATTATAGTCCAAATAAACTGTTAACGCCTTGAGCTACTTTTTGTGGAAATGCACTATATAAATGTTGTATATTATTATTATTATTATTATGATTATATATATCATTACAGCAGCAAACAGCTTGAACTTAAGCATTGAGAGCACAACAGCCCCAGTGAGCTGGAGCGTTCAGAGCGCTGCCGTCTCCAACACGACTGTTTAACAGTACAACAGCACAGAGGGTGAACGCTCAGAGAGAAGTTCTAGTTGACGCGGATGTTTAGAATACATTTACTGCTGGTATGAAATTTTGAAAATGAAATAGAAGCAACAGAAATGTGGTTTCTCTCTTAGGGAGACTGCTGTGAATATCGAGGAAGGGAAAGAAATCAAATGAGGTTGTGCAAGACGAAGCCCACGTGGGACGCTCACTGTTGAAAACAACCAGGAAACAACAAATACAGTTTGAGGACACATGAAGAGACATAAAGGTCTTTAACATCTAGCTTTCATTGGCAACATTAAAGGTAAACGAGGTAAGGGTAGTCCCAGAGCAACCTTCTTAGGGAACCTAAACGAATGGGAAGCGGGGAAAGATCAGGGAAACGTAGTTTTTTTTTAAAAGCATCAGAGCAAAGGAATGAATGGAGAACCATGAACGCTGATGTCTGTCCCAGATCTGGCACTGGATGATGGTGATGATGAATGTTCAGAACCCAGCAACTTAAACACGTCTCAGATGTTCAATGCACCAATATTGTCAGTAGATACGTTGAGTTGTATATTTAAATACTTCATTATCTGTATCCGCCAGGCATACATCAACACGACGTTTTCACATAGTAATTCAGAGCTGCTTCCGAATCGGTCAAAGCTCATGTCTTTGAAGCAGTGTTGATCAGTTGATTTTCCAGTTTGCAAAGTTAGTAAATTCAAAGAATTTACTAATGTAGAGGGGAACGCGCAAAATTATTTGACGACAGGTTCCCTTTTATAAAGACGACAGGTTTAACGATCTAAAAGAGGAAAACTGGTTTTGGATTTTTATTTAATGAGTTTCCAATGCTCCCCTGTAAAATTAGCCTGGAACAAGTTTCGGGTATCGATTCACCTGTCATGATTATGTAGGTCTACACCTACATACTGACAGGTAAACAGACAGATAGATAGATAGATAGATAGATAGATAGATAGATAGATAGATAGATAGATAGATAAAAGAAAAGACACTCTAACGAGCTACAAGCAGGCCTGTGAGTAGAAAAGCCACGTCTTGTACTCAGGAGATGAACGCCAGCTATAAAGTCAATGTGGTGATTGCAGCAATGCTATTTTGCAAAAACGTTAAAGAAAGCTTCCTTTCTTTTTTTAAAAATGAAAAACAAACTGAGCTAATAGAAAGCTATCCAGGTTTCTCTTCAAAATCAACAAACGAAGTTACAAAACACAGTCAGGTAAAAATCAACATTATTTATATGTCTCCATCGTGATATTTTGCCATTCTGACGATGTTTGCCCAGTTTGATCATATCTCGTCTAGCTCGCTCGACCTCACAGCAAATGTTGACTCCTCGACCCCCCCCCCCCCTCACCCTCCACTAGTCATTTCACTAAGGATCTCACACTTAGGGGAGAAAACTACCTGTCAATCGATCTTCACAAAGAAAGTATACCATGTCATTGGCAACAGAAAACGGGGAAAGGAATAACAATCGCAAAAAGATACAAAAAAGTGATAATGACTTCCCTAACACTTTCAACAGCTTATTAGACGCATAGATTATTTGATGGATCTACATGTACTAAATTGTTCCTCTTTATCCGAGAAATTCTGCCTCCTGAATTTGGCAGCTTTGGACGCATGTACAGAGTGACTAATTGAACTTTCTGTTTGCGACATCGTGCTTGGAATATAATTGAGAATGAAATAACAAGAAAAGACAGGAAGGTACCTCTAAAATATCTGCAATTTCATGTAATAAAGCTCTTGGGTCTAACTCCTCAATTGACGAGCAAACATCCTGATCGTCCACCAAAAAAGTGTGGCCCTCTATCGACCTCTGGGTCTCGCTGACTCAAGTGAGACATGTACTTTTACTGTTAATGGAACGTTGCACTTAAACGGAAAATTACTGCACTGAAAAGCAGTGGATCGAAACAATGTATTACTGACATGATCGTTTCGTCAGAGGTCAAACTGGTGATTGAAAGGAAGGGATAGAGTGGAGTACCTATCTAGAAGATTTACCGTCGTTTTCTGCGTGAATTGATCTTAGAATTGTCAGTATTGACTGTGTCTAATCTTTGAAACGTTTGTGCCTCTCACCACTTTATACCGACCTGTGGTGTCACCTGAAGCGACATGATTGTATTCACTCTGAACTTGCATTACTTTGCTTATGTGTATTACAATATGCATATCTCGATTATATACATATGTACATACATATTATACTATAATATACGTTATATATGTAAATCGATAGCACTCTTCATCGTGTTTTTGTCGTAGACAATTTCCTCCAGCATCGCAAGGTGACCAGCATGGACTGGCCGACGGTTCACCAGATCTCAACCCCACAGAACATTTATAGGATGTTCTTGGACGACACAGCAAGAGTCACAGACCCTGGCTCAGCGACAAGAATGAATTCTTTTTTTTTTCAAACTGGGAAGGCAGCAATACCACAGCTTACCTAAACAACGCTAATTCAATGCCCAAGGCAAACGTTGCATTGACAGCTCAAATGCTGATGTTGATCGCACGCGGATTTAAGCCTTTTATTTTTCCAATTTGGTCAGTGCGACTTTTCAATATTCTGGATTGCCACATTCAGCATTTTGAATTAGACACGCAAACACAAACATTGCCGAGTTCATACTGTTTAAAGCTTAACACAGAGAATAAATTATACTATGTACCAGACATTCTGGTTTTTTTTTTTAAACATTTAACTTAAAAAGTTCGGTACATTTAGAGGTTTATAACTTTAAAAAATGTATATTATAGATCTAATGTATTTCAATGAAATATTCAATTCTGCCCAGTGCAGTGCAATCTTTATTCAGCTCTTAAGGACTACATGCTAGCCGCAACATTCGGAGGAGGTTAGTGTGCAGGACTCTGAAAATCTAACTGTCGACTCCATCTACGCCTGTTTTAGCTGAAAGAAGTTTTAATGCTTTTAAGCAAATACAGACATTATCCCTTTCTCCCTTAGGACAAGAAAGACTGAATGCTTCATATTTTATGTCGATCCGCAAGGGTCATCATCACCAAGTGCCGGAGCAGCGACAGACATCGGCATTCATGGTTCATTCTTTTGCTCGGATGTTCTAAAATTGCTACATTATCGTGATTTTTCCCTGTCATCCACTGTCTAGGCTTCCAAAGTAATTTGCTCTGACTGTGCCCCTGCTTCGTGTGCCTTCAGCTTCACAAGCGACAGTCACATGACTAAGGCCCTTGTGTCTATTCAAGTGACCCAAAAGCTACATGTGTCTCTTTACAAACGTTTTTTTTTCTCCAGCGGGCAGCCGACTTGGGCTTCTTCAAAGGGATATAACCGACAATTTATTCACAGAATAATGGACGCCATTGCTGCAGCCAACGAATATAGGGTGGACTTCTCCTTCAGTTATGAGCAAAAATGAATCTCACGTACTATACACTTGACACCCTTCAACCTGCGCCTGCTTCTTTTTGATAAGTTCAGGGGTTCGAGGCTCAGCCGAGACTAATGTTGTATCCTTTGGGAAAGGCGCTTTACGCGAATTGTCCCATTTGGCTGCGTGCTGTTGGAGATGATCGTTACATTCGTAGGTTCCATCTCTTATTGGGGAGGGGGGGGGGGCAGAGAATGACTGCTTTTCAGAATTATCTAGGTAACTCTAAACCTTCACGTAAAACTTTTTTTCTGCAAGGAGGTACGATGTATGTCAGGAAAACTTCGTTTAAAAAGCAAACCATTTTAAAAGAAACGCACGGTTTCATAGCGGTCACAATGAAAATAAATTATATCCATAAACTAGAAAGGTTTTTAAAATAAAATTTCAGCTAAATGTATTCTGTTTTTGTATATTATTGTTAGATAGACTTAAACCAGGATTTTGTGTAACAAAGAGCTTGGATATCGTGAATAGGAAAAGAGTTATGGGCAGAACATGACTTACCTCCCCCCTTCACACCTCTGAATGTGAGTACACAATCGCCCATGACTCACTTTTAAACGCCACCACTCGTCTGTCCATCTGTATAAAGCAATGTTATACGATGAACAAAAAGTGCCGAAAATATCAATGGAATGAAATAGAACAGGAAAAAGTAGATCATACAAAACGATTTAAGAAATAGAAGTGAAGAGAAAAAACGGCTTTAGTTACATAATATATCGTGTTCTTTCAAAATTATACAATTTCTGTCTCACACAAGTTTTTAAAAGACACTTTTCGGTAGAACTCCGCGTTATCCTAAGTCTCTCAAAGCTAGTGTTAGACTCAGCCTCGAGTAGCCCAAGTACCATAATTTGACCAAAATCGTCAATTTTTCGACCTGCCCCTCCTCTTAAATTACCCTGCAGTGTTGCAAGGGGCTGCAAACCTCTACAATTTCGCAATTATCGCTGAATTGTGCATGCCCACTTTTGTAGCCTAAACAGACGTGCCTGATTGTTACGCTATTTTTTCATCGACTTTTAATTGAAGGTGGAATATGGCGTGGGAATTAAGCTAGAACTCTAATAGTTTCCTTTTACTGTTCTAGAAATGAGGTGAAAGGTTAAATAGCTACTTGAGGCTGACAAAAAAAGATAAAGTGCCACTTCGTATGTATATTATATATTATTATCACGGTGGTACTATGAAGGGGAAAAAATGACAATTGTCCATTGATCTAAACTCTCAAAAAGCCTAGTCTGAAAGACCCAGGACTTTGTTCCTTGTAATGTCACTTGTGAAGCTGTGTGCAGAGAAATTAAATTTTAAATGTCTACTCTCCTTGCAGTGCGCACGTTGCTTTTTTGTGCTCCATGGTATTTACAGAGGGATTTTGTTTTGCTTTGTTCTGTTTTGCGTTTTCGTTATTGGTTTTTCTTTTATATTTGGTTGGGTCTTTTGCGCGGGAGGCACATTCTATCATTCGCCGACCTACAGCACAGACAGTACATGTAGGCAACGTAGAGATAGAAAGAAAAGAAATGTAGGATAAAAGACTGACAGAAGGTCAGACACAAACAGATAGACAGTTAGAAAGAAAGAAGTTAGAAGGAAAGAAAGACAAGAATGCCACGGTACTCGTATGTCCCATCTCTCTACAGCAGAAGTCAGCGTACAAAGTGGCAGATATGTTCGAATGTACCATGTTAACCTAATACGTGTCAAATAGGATCTGAAAATCGGGAACAAGGTTAATCCTTACCCAGTGAGAGGATATTTAGAGTAAAGTGTCTACACAACGCAGATTCAGCTCGTCTTCTTGTCTCAGTGTTAAACAAAACATTTGCAACGTTTGAATGGACATTAACATAGGTCGTTTAAACACAAGGGTAAAAGCTGCGGATTTAAACCCCCAAAAAAATTTAAAAATCAAAGTTATCTAAAAATAGAATCAAAGGTATCAAATCATGACGCACATTTCACAAAGATCAAAGTGAAAAGTAACATCAGAAGTTGCTTCATCAATGACTGTAACCGTGGGT
>NW_004798021.1:232025-233102 GCF_000002075.1 Aplysia californica | reverse complement strand
GTAACAGTAAAAAAGCATCAATAGGACGTTTGAGATACTCCTATGAATGTGGAAATCTAACAATACACTGTGATACACGTAGTTCACAACTTGTGGTTACGGTGTCTATGGTGTAGCGGTTAGGCGCTTTGCCGTCGCGCGGAAAGAACGAAGTTCGATTCCAGTATGGGAAGATTTTTTATCGAGTATCTTGACCTTTCTGCTGAAACGTTGTATCCATCTCAACCCGGGTTGGCCCTGGCAGGCAAGGTGAAGAAAGCGTGCCTCCTAAATAGTGTTGACTGTGATGTAAAACATCTACATTACAAACATGAACTTACAACTACATAGCAGTAATGTCTTCCATCCACACTGGCACAAGTGGCACGGTGGTCTAGTGGTTAGGCTACCGGGCTTGTTATCGTGAGATTGCGGGTTCTGGGGGTTCGAGCGTAAGCTCGGTCTGACGTTGTGTCCTTGGGAAAGGGACTGTTCGCGAATTTCCCGTTTGGTGCAGTCCTTTAGGAGATAGAAATTAAACTCAGAGGTCCTGCCTCTTGAATAACCTAATAGTGTTGATAGGGGCGTTAAGGGGTATGGGGGAAGGGGGGGGGGGCTACAGCTGAAGGCTATCTCGCTTATTAGAGGATCAAATGTTACCAAATTGCACACATATAACAAACATAGTAAGAAGTCTTAAAATCCGCAATCAAATTTGAGAAAAAAGTTTCGTTTCTATAGGTACAGCAGCCATATTTGATTTTGTTGTCATGCCTTACGTAATTAATACCGCACTTATTTTTCATGGAAATAGACTGGTTTTTAATAAAGCTACACCATTTCACCATTTTTTTTTCACACTGGCTCATATTAAGAATGTATCCAAGTTGTGTGATCTGCCACACTGACAGCCGCTTGCTGAAACCTGAGCTTGCCAGTTTGACAATATTTTCTGTTGTTGTGGAATGCAGTCTTTCTACGTCACGCCTGGCCCCTGCATACATAGAGCTTGAGTTTCTTACTGTTGAGGTTAAAATAGAATAATAACACAACGGCTGGGGAGAGGGAGGGAGAGAGAGAGAGAGAGAGAGGGAGAGA
>NW_004798021.1:229695-231407 GCF_000002075.1 Aplysia californica | reverse complement strand
TTTGACGAAAACCGTATGTCGATCGATGCAGCCATTAAAAAGCCTTTTGAATAGCAAAATTCGGCCACCACAAATAGATAATAGATTTCTCTCTATCTTATCTTGCACGCCTTTTCAAATACAAGTCGCCAGCTAAATCAGACAATAAATGCATTAGTTAGATTTGTGTGTTGTGAAAAAACGACGGAACAAAAACAGTGTTTGCTGGTTACAGTTTTAAAATGTCTTGCTGTTGTATTGTGATATTTTCTTGACTTTCACTTATTTGACGTAGTAGAGGTTTTGCGGCGCTCGCAACTGCATAAGGTCATAATATGAATGCCAAGGAGTGGATGTCAACAGAGAAGTCGAAACGGGGAATCAGGCTTACTCTGCTCCCCTCTCTAGCTTCAACAGCACAACATCTGTTTCAATTATCAAGGCACCCCGGAAAAAGCGGTTCGCAAAAGTATGACAAACATACAAAAGAAGTAGAGGAAAATGAGAATAGTAAGGATAAGGACAGAAAAAGCAGCAGTTCCCTGTTGCAGTTCAGGCACAGTTATGAGCATGACATTGATGAATCAGCCCATTCTACTGTGCATAAGTACATATTAATGGCCCCCCTTTGGGAATGACCTAAAGACACATCAGTCAGCAGCACCGCCCCGAGTGGTATCTGTACTTCAAGTCCAACGAAGTCACAAGTAAAAAATGTAGCTTCCCCACAAAAGGAAGGACCTCATGTCTTTTTTTTACAAACTAAAGTCTCTAATTATTACAATCTAGGCGTGGGTGTCCGTCTCTAAACGGGTGTCAAATTCATTGAGACCTCCCCAAACAACAAACAAACAAACAGACAGGCAAACAAAGGAGAAAGAACCCGAAAGAACCAACGTAACAAGCAACAACGGAGTAGTGAATAAACAAAACTACCGCATTATTTTTTCAACATTTTACCAAACAAGCTTCAGCTCTTGGTTAGAACGTAATGTACTCATCATCATCCAGTGCCAGATCTACGACAGATATCAGCGATCACGGTTCTCCATTTATTCCTTTGCTCGAAAGCTCGTAAATAACTACGTCTCCCTGATCTTTCCCCGTTACCCATTTGTCTAGGTTCCCTAAGTAGGTTGCTCTGGGCCTACCGTGCCTCGTTTGCTTTCAATTTTGCCAGTGACTGCGAGATGTTCAAGACCCTTATGTCAATTCAGGTGTCCCAAAAGCTGCATATGTCGTTTCCTGATTGTTTTTAACAGATAGCGTCCCACGTGGGCTTCATCGAGCACTACCTAACTTGATTTCTTTTCCTTCCACGATACTCTAGGCAGTCTAAAAAAAACCCTCATTTTGTTGCTTCTATTTTCATTTTCAAGGTCTTTAGAGATTGTCCAGCATTCACAGCCATATAGAAGGGTTGACCATACAAGGCATTGCAGAACTTTCATTTTGGTAGTCATTGAGATGTTTCTATTTCTCAGGATTGGGCTAATTTTATTAAGACTAGCCTTTCTTTCTGTTGAGAATTTGGTATCAGACAGTAATGTAAGCTTACTATTCAGCCATAATACGCCAATGTACATTGCAGACGGCAACCAAGTTTGAGTTTACGTCTTAGCCAAAGCACAGTATCTATCTGGAGACGTCTCCGACGCAGATAGACCAATCAAAATGCTTCGTACCTCTAGACTAAGTAAAACAATCTGGGGGGGGGGGGGGGGGGGGGGGGG
>NW_004798021.1:221860-224832 GCF_000002075.1 Aplysia californica | reverse complement strand
GCTCTCAAATTATAACTAACATCTTTCAGTGATGGAATTATCGTTTCATTTTTGAACTTACTTTGCCCTCAACGTTCAGGACCAGGGCTGCAAGGATCTGAAAGATAAGGTAAGATAAGGTGAGATAAGATGAGATAAGATGAGGTACGGTGAGATAAGGTGAGATGACGTGAGGTGAGGTGAGATACGTTGTAGTGAGGTGACGTGAGGTGAGGTAGGGTGAGGTAAGGTCAGATAAGATGAGATAAAACGGCATAGGGTGATGTAAGGTGAGATAAGATGAGGTAAGGTGCGATAAGGTAAAGCAAGGCGAGATAACGTGAGGTAAGGTGAGGTAAGATGAGGTAAGGTGCGATAAGGTAAAGCAAGGCGAGATAATGTGAGGTAAGGTGAGGTGAGATACGGTGAAGTGAGATGAAATAAGGTGAGGTTTGGAGAGGTAAGGTAAGATTTGGTGAGGTAAGGTGAGGTAAGGTGTGATAAGGTGTGATAAGGTGAGATAAGGTGAGCTAAGGGGAGATAAAATGGCATATGGTGAGATATGGTGAGGTGAAGAGAATAAAGGTTTGAATATAGTAGATGCTGTGAAGTGAAGCGACATTGGTGAGATGGAGTGTATTAGGATAATATTTCATTGATCCTGTGGGAAATGTTCTTTGGCTTTATAGGAATAGTAAAAGCACATGTAGATATAAAGTCTACATTGTATCTTATTATTTTAGTTGTTTCCGCATCCGATCCGGACATTGGGGATTGTCGTGTTGGTGAGACAACTTCCTGGGCCTTCGGCATATTGTGGTAGGGTGGCCAGTTCCTTTCCACGCCGCTTTTACTTCCCCAACTCGAAGTCAGGTACCCATTA
Source organism: Aplysia californica (assembly GCF_000002075.1). Taxonomy (NCBI): domain Eukaryota; kingdom Metazoa; phylum Mollusca; class Gastropoda; order Aplysiida; family Aplysiidae; genus Aplysia; species Aplysia californica. The sequence goes on along the minus strand of NW_004798021.1, from coordinate 223,970 downwards.
CTGCTGGGTGGGCAGGATGGAGCGAAAAAAATCCGTGTCCGAACCGAGGCTCGAACCCAGTATGAATGTTACTCTCATAAAAGAATGTAAATATGAAGAAAAAGATAGAGGCTGGCAATAGTATAACATGAAGTATGGTGAGAAAGGAGGGATGGGATGTAGTACGGATGAGTGAGGTGAAAAAAGAAGAGGCAGGATAGATGGGGTCAGGTGAGGTCAGATGGGAACGATGAGACTAGAAAGAAGAAGTGAAATGAGGTGAAAGGGAACATGATGAAAAAGAAAAGCCGAGGAGAGGTGAGGGGAGGGGGAAATGAAAAGAAAGGTGAGCCAAGATAAAAGAGATTAGATAAATAAAAAATGGGTGAGGCAAGATAAAATGGTGAGGTAAGGAGAAGCATGATGGAATAAGGTAGCTAGGGTGTGGTGAGGTGAGGTGAGGTGTAGAGAGGTGAGGTGAGGTGAGATGAGGTGGGAGGGCAAAAAGAAGAGACAATATAGAAGAGTTGAGGTAACTTTGGGAGACCTATTCAAAAACAGCAGATATTTTATTTTTTAAAACATTATGTAAAATCTAATAGTGGCGAGATTGGAAGATTTAAAAATCATAAAATGATATTGTTTTGTATTTCCAATCCCCGACAAGCGCAAGCTAGGTAGGTTTAGGGCCTTGAAAACTGCCCCAAACCAAGGGTCATCCCCTCCTTCCCCAAACTTGTTGCCAACTGGGCTATCGTATTTCTTGAAGATGTTGGAAGAATCATATAATCTTATGCGTATTTCTTGAAGATGTTGGAAGAATCAAATAATATTATGCGTATTTCTTGAAGATGTTGGAAGAATCATATACTATTATGCTAAAACACGAACACAAAGCCATAGCTCATGTCAAAGTGGACTGTCACGGGTTGGATGGGGTTTTTCTTTTCTTTCACAAAGTAAGATATTATCTTTTTTTTTCTTCTATTTTTCTTCTTTTGTAAGTGTTTACGTTTCTTTCGGTTGCTTATGCCATTTAGGAGGCGGGAATGCTTCGGCCCTTATAGTTAGAGCCATCTCAGGCAGAGTGGAATTTAACCTCCCGTCCGTCCGACAATGGAAAACACTGGCTACAAAAGTCTTCCTTACCAGGGGAGTCGAATCCCCGTCTTTTGCTTGCGACGGCGAAGAGTCTAACCGCTGCACTACATACGCCCGTATAATTTACTTACTTACTTACTTATTACTTCTCCGTTTGTCTAGATGACCGTTGGGGTACCAAAGATGATCGGGCTACTACTTTTCTCCGTCCTGCTCTGTTTCAGCCTTTCTTCAAAGGGCTTCACCCAACTTTGAATCTGTCCATTCCACTATGGTGTCTTTCCATCTCTTTTTCTGTCTGTCTTTCCATCTTCCTCCTTGCACGGTGCCCTATAGGATCATCTATGCAACTTGTTGATCTCGTTATGCCCCCATACCACCTCAGTTTGCGTATTTTCCACAGTAGTGAGATCTTCATAGAGCCCAGTGGCATGCCTGATTCTGTTCCTTCACTTCCTCATTTGTAACATGTTCTTTGAAGGAGATTCCTAAAAGTCTTCGAAATCATCTCATTTCTGCAGTTTGTATCTTTCTCTCTAACTCACGGTATAATAGCTGCTCCTAATACACAACCATTTGATATTTAAGTCTTTTAAAAGCAACTTCATATGTACTTAAAAGCGTTATGAAAGGGAACAAAACCTTACCGTGAGTCCTAAAAGTTTGAACAAACTCCCCATGGTTGGGAAATTTTGCAGACGTGACTTGGAGCAAATGACAAATCTCCTTCACAGTCTAGGAAGCTGTGGCCTTTATACCTAGACGGCCGAGGAACGTAGGATAGCTTGCGGTTTGCCTAGTCGTTTTAATCTTTTTTATTTTTTTTTAAAGAACATTTTCGTCAATATTCATGGTCTATCGTAGCCATCTGTCTCCTGTTTATTCCGCGGATAATTTCATTTTCTTTAGCTTCAGTTGGTCGTGTATGTGCCCAATGTAAAAGCAGATCTCGATGTCTTTTGTGTGATTACCCACTTAAATCTATTTACCTGGCTCCCGCAATATTTTTACTTGAGTCCCGACCCCCCCC
>NW_004798021.1:218989-221490 GCF_000002075.1 Aplysia californica | reverse complement strand
GAGTGCTCAATTTTACTCCTTCTTTTCAAGTTTTTCATCTGTTCTTCATTTTCCCTCTTGCTAATTCTTAATTTAAAAAAACAAATTCGTCTCACAAGCCCCTCTTCAATTGTAAAACTCTCAGAATTATCGAATCAATTTTCCCGGACTACATTACCTCTTAATCTGTTTGATTTTTTTGTTTTGTTTTGTTTGTTTGTTTGTGTGTCTGTGTCTTTGTTTGGTGGAACTGTGAATGGTTTATATCTGGTGGGTGGGGGGGGGGGGGGAGTGGGGTGTACTTCTGGGGGAGGGGGAGGGGGAATGTGACTGTAGAGAGGGGTGGAAGTGAGGTGTAGAGGAGTGGGGGATGTGACTTTGGAGTTGGGGGGGGGGGAATTCTCACTGGATGCTATGAATTTGACAATTATCATTTAGTTCAGAAGTACTTCCGGGCTTGTGTTTACCGATTGAACTCCATTGCTCCTTCTTTCTCTTTTCCCCTCTCTGTCTTCCTTTTTTATTATCAAGAAGAAGAAGAAGAAGAAGAAGAAGAAGAAGAAGAAGAAGAAGAAGAAGAAGAAGAAGAAGAAGAAGAAGAAGAAGAAGAAGAAGAAGAAGAAGAAGAAGAAGAAGAAGAAGAAGAAGAAGAAGAAGAAGAAGAAGAAGAAGAAGAAGAAGAAGAAGAAGAAGAAGAAGAAGAAGAAGAAGAAGAAGAAGAAGAAGAAGAAGAAGAAGAAGAAGAAGAAAAGAAGAACAAGAACAAGAAAAAAAAAGAACAAGAAGAACAAGAACAAGAACAAGAACAAAAACAAGAACAAGAACAAGAACAAGAAAAATATAATTGGAATAGAGTACCTATCCCTAATAAATACGTAGACTCTATTTACTGTACAATACTAGATCATTATCTCTACAAAACTGTTAGAGCAGCCTTTGTCGCATGTAATGAAAACCAACCGCTGTATAATGAAGCAGCGAACCCCCGACCACTTGGCGTCAATGTTTGCTCTACCCTCCTCAACCCCCAAAGAGAGGAACCAAATCCACTTGAAAAGATCGGCTAGAACTTGAGACACCGCACGCTTCTGCCTACACTAAGCTAAAGCTTACGTCCTTGTCGACTTCACTTGAAGGCTTGGTCAACAGACTTTAGGAGACGGATCCTGCAACTGGAAACTTTAGTCAAACATAGTATCGGAGAAGGCTTCTCTCGAAGGCTTAGTCAATATACTATCGGAGATGGCCTTGACGTTGAACCCGCTTTGTTGTGCTAACTTACCGTATAGGGCTTTTCTCTACTGCTTCATTCTGGCTAGAGACAGTCTGGAGAGCCACTTGTGCCCACAAAAGGATTCTTTTAATTGGATATCGGAAAAAGACGTTGAGACTGATCGATCTTTCAGATATGATCTTCAATTTGGATCGGTTTTCGCTTTCGAGACCTATCTCACTACTTTAGAGGTAAGACTGATTTCTCTTTTTTATCAAAGTGACCCAATATTTGAATACAGAGAGTTTTAAGATATACTTTAGGATTAAATGGTACCTATGATAGGTACACACACACACACACACACACATACACACACACACACACACACACACACACACACACACACACACACACACATCTGATTGATCGCTGTGTGAAAATCGGTTTTGTTTTAGTAATGGTTTACTGTGCTTGCAACTGCATAACGTTATATGAGCGCCAAGGGGTGGATGTCAACAGAAAAATCCAAAGAGGGAATCGGGCTTACTCTGTTCACCTCTGTAGCCTCAACAGCGCACAGTCTGCTTAGATCATCAAGGAACCCCGAAAATAACAGTTCACAAGAGAGTGACGAACATACAAAAGAAGTGGAGGGCAAAATGACGATAGTAAGGACGAGGAAAGAAAAGGTAGCAGTTCCCCCAATACTGTTCCTGCACAGTATGAGCATGACATTGATAAATCAGCCCATTTACAATTCTACCGTGTATACGAATATGTTAATACCCCCCCCCCCCTTTTGGGAATGGTCTAAAGACAACTTCAGTCAGTAGCACTGTCCTGGTGGGAAAGGGGGGGGGGGTCGGTTTACAAAAACATGCATGAACACATGCATACAGTGATTCATTATTGATTATATTGGTTTTATTCGAATATCCATCGATATCGATGGTGGCTGAAAATCTCCATAATATGAGGCGGTGCCTTTCCCACCAAGAGTTCTCCCATCACGCCTCGCACAGACGCTCAGGCTGTTAATCTGTAGCCCTCTGAAGCAGGTCATTACGTGGTGCACACGTCTTGTGAGTTTACGAGGTTCTTATTAGAGTTTTACGGCACTCGCAACTGCATAAGGTCATATGAGCGGGCGTGATAGATGTGAAACAGGCTCAGTCGATAAAGAGGTCCCCCCTGCGATGACATCCAACCTGCCAGACGCTGCCATCCACTGACCAAATCATTTTTTGCCATGAAAATCGTTAAACCTATATTTTGTAGATGTTCTAGGTTACGTTTTTGATTCGGG
>NW_004798021.1:216704-218889 GCF_000002075.1 Aplysia californica | reverse complement strand
TCGGTTTTGTTTTAGTAATGGTTTACTGTGCTTGCAACTGCATAACGTTATATGAGCGCCAAGGGGTGGATGTCAACAGAAAAATCCAAAGAGGGAATCGGGCTTACTCTGTTCACCTCTGTAGCCTCAACAGCGCACAGTCTGCTTAGATCATCAAGGAACCCCGAAAATAACAGTTCACAAGAGAGTGACGAACATACAAAAGAAGTAGAAGGAAATGACGATAGTAAGGATGAGGAAAGAAAAGGTAGCAGTTCCCCCAATACTGTTCCTGCACAGTATGAGCATGACATTGATAAATCAGCCCATTTACAATTCTACCGTGTATACGAATATGTTAATACCCCCCCCCCCTTTTGGGAATGGTCTAAAGACAACTTCAGTCAGTAGCACTGTCCTGGTGGGAAAGGGGGGGGGGTCGGTTTACAAAAACATGCATGAACACATGCATACAGTGATTCATTATTGATTATATTGGTTTTATTCGAATATCCATCGATATCGATGGTGGCTGAAAATCTCCATAATATGAGGCGGTGCCTTTCCCACCAAGAGTTCTCCCATCACGCCTCGCACAGACGCTCAGGCTGTTAATCTGTAGCCCTCTGAAGCAGGTCATTACGTGGTGCACACGTCTTGTGAGTTTACGAGGTTCTTATTAGAGTTTTATGGCACTTACAACTGCATAAGGTCATATGAGCGGGCGTGATAGATGTGAAACAGGCTCAGTCGATAAAGAGGTCCCCCCTGCGATGACATCCAACCTGCCAGACGCTGCCATCCACTGACCAAATCGTTGTTTGAGATTAAAATCGTTAAACCTATATTTTGTAGATGTTCTAGGTTACGTTTTTGATTCGGGTTTACTTTCCTCCAAAAGAGAAAATAATCAAGACAAGAATATTAAAGATAACTTCGTACTGTTTTCAGGAGAGCAGGATTTAGTGAGGTAAGTTCATGACGTAACCTTGTGTGTAGCGTCATACTTTGAAGCAACCTTTTTTTCCTTCTGAATCTGCAATTAGAACTATGCCATCGGCAAATCTGATGCAGTTATTGCTGCTTTCTCGGTAATCTTTGAGACCTAGGCTTCCATCCGTATGTCTGAGATTTGTTCCACTGTGGGTCACAATGCAACCTTGCCTTACTCCTTTTCTCGTCTGCTTACATTCGCACTACTCTCCCTCAATTCTTACAGCAGTATTTTTGGTCCCAGTTAAGATTCTAAATATTTGCTTAAACTCTATGCATCAATCTATAGCTAGCTCTCAAGAAAAAAAATGGAGGGGATTTTTAAAGTCCTATCAGCTTTGTTGCCACCACCCAGCTCAGAATTCAGATCCATGGTTATAGAACATCAAATGTCATGTACTCTTTACACGGAGCTAAAAGTACGACTGTTTTGTTTATGAGCACCCACAGAATGTAGGTAGACAGATCGACGCACTATTCACACTTCACAAATCTTCAGAGCTCACATGGTCTTTCAAAACATAATCTGCTCATTCACACTCGCCAATGACGCAAACACAGCATATTTTTTCTAGGCAGCAGCAGCAGCAGTGAACGTAAATGCACTTTTTTTAAAAAGACGAAATAAAACGTGTCATCCCCAAAATCATATTTTTATAGCCCGCAAGCTGTTGAAATCGATTAAAACTCAAATCATTTTTTGCCCGTCACTTCAGCTTTTCGAAAAGTTAGGTTAGGCACGATCATCATCTTCGAAGCTGAGGCGAGAGAAGGAAGGCACGGTTGCCTCTTTTGTCCAGGGCAAATAAGATATCAGAACGAATTTTTCCCCTTTCAATTTCATCTCTACTTATCATTTATTACTTTTTTCTTCTTGCCTGTGCTTGTGTATGGTGGTGATGCTGCTGGTAACATATTGTTGTAGTGTCACGTTGCTGACGTAGTTTGTTGTTGTAGTTGTTGTTGATGTTGTAGTTGCTGTTGACGTTGTAGTTGTTGTAGTTAATGTTGATGGTGTTATTGTTGTTGTAGTAGTAGTAGTAGTAGTAGTTGTTGTTGTTGTTGCAGTTGTTGTTGTTGTTGTTGTTGCAGTTGTAGTTGATGTTGCAGTTGTTGCTGATGGTGTTGATGTTTTAGTAGTAGTAGTAGTAGTAGTAGTAGTAGTAGTAGTAGTAGTAGTAGTAGTAGTAGTAGTAGTAGTAGTAGTTGTTGT
>NW_004798021.1:213678-215813 GCF_000002075.1 Aplysia californica | reverse complement strand
TGTGTGTGTGTGTGTGTGTGTGTGTGTGTGTGTGTTTGTGCAGGGACGGGAGTGCGTGTGTGTGTTGACGTGTGCTTTTGCGAATGGGTATTTACCATGCCGCAGCAAATTTTGTGAAGATCAGTACAATCTATCTGTTCTTATCTTATCTTATCTTATTTTATTTTATCTTATCTATTACTGGCTGCCCCTGTGCACCAACCAATCTCATTAACAGTCGGCTTATTGTGTTTTGCTCAAGGACACACCCCAGTGACCACCCACCTAAACACTAGGACACCGACATAATAATTATACTTGACAGTGTTGTGAGTTTGAGCTCGCGAATTAATCTGCCATTAGAACTGCGCCTTTGACAAATCTGATGTAGTTATTGCTGCTCTCTCTGTAATCTTATACTCTATGTCTGAAATCTATTCCACAGTGGGACATAATGCAGCCTTGCTTTAATCTTCTTTTGATCTATTGATAATTCGCAATACTCACTCTCAATTCTTTCAGGACAACAACAGCACGTTCTGGATATTTCACCATTTCGGTGTGTTTCTGAGTGGTGTTTTAAAAAAGGGGGAGGAGAAGGGGGTTATTTTAAACTAGTAGAAAATTATGTTTCTGGAAAAAAGACCGGTGAGACAATGGTGAACTGACCTATCAAGGTGGCCGTTTTTCCTGTAAAGTGGACATTGGTCAAATCTGGACAGAGCTCCCGCCAAATCACAACACAGGCGAGAGGGGATTTGTCACGATCCATGAGTTTACGAGTTGTGTTGAGGAGGGCGGGGGAAATGGCCCTCCTTCTGTCCTCTCAACTCAGCCTGGCTCGTTGTTGTTTTTGTTACGCTGTGCTGAGGTTGCTTCTTCGATCCTGCCCTTTAGATTTCTTTCTCTTTCTGTCTTTCTTCCTCTATCTATCTATCTATCTATCTATCTATCTATCTATCTATCTATCTATCTATCTATCTATCTATCTATCTATCTATCTTTCTGTCAGTCTTCCTTTCATTCTCTCCTTCTTTCGCTCTCCCTCCCTCTTCCTCTCTCACTCTATCTGTCTCTTTCTCTCTCACACTCTCTCTTACTCATCACTGCCCATAACATCTATCCTAATAGACATACCCCTCCCCCACCCTTTCCCCTATCACTCCCTCACCCTGATCTCGATTTGAAAACAGTTTTGTTGATCGAACATGAAGGAGATAAATCCTTTAAATCTTTTGTCTGTGTTCAGCTGGGCGAGATACTCAAAAATGAAATTCCGCGGTTTTTTAAAATGTATTTATTCAAGTAGTTTTTGTACCTGGCGGATTTGAAGAAATTCTAAACGTACGCTCGGGCCATGAATACATCGAGTAAGAAGCTGGAAGTTTGGCATAAGATTGACTGTTTTTGTTGGATTTGGGGGTTTTTTCGTTTTATTTAGTTTTAGTTTGGGTTTGTTTGTTTTTGTTTGTTCTTTTTAGTTGGGGAAGGGGGGAGGATGTTTGTCTTGAGTTGTTTTTTTAAAACTGTTGTTGATGTCGAACGAACAATGAGGAAGGTATACCTTAGTTGTTGGGCGAGAAAGTATGGGACAGAGGGTTATCATAGTAAGATGGGAAGACACTTTTGGAGGATTTGGGAAGGAGAAGGTTGGTGGTGGTGGTAGTGGTGGTGGTAGTGGAGGTTGTGGTGGTTGGGGTGGAGGTGGTGGTGATTGTGGTGGTGGCGGTGATGATTGTGGTGGTGGTGGTGGTGATAGGATCACGAGCTCAGAACAAGATTATCCCGACAAGAAAATGGCCCATCCAGACACAAAAGAAATCAAAAGCCAGGATTGTCCAGTGACCCGCCGTACCAGGCCGTGGTGGGAGCGGGGGATCTATCGGTCAGTTGTGTGGAAGTCAGGCCAGGGAGATCTATCGGTCAGTTGTGTGTACTCAGGGCAGAAAACATTCGGAGACGTCTCCGGCGAGCACCCAGGAACTATTCGGAGACGCGCTCCAACACACAGATGCACTGCTTTGGTTGGGGGTGAGGGTAAAACTGCGTATCGTTTGCTGCCGATCACACATACAGCCACTAAAACTGTCGCAGTTCAATTATTTTCAAGAAATTTTGAAACCTAACTGCAAAGTATTAAATAATGGGTTAAAATG
>NW_004798021.1:208683-212158 GCF_000002075.1 Aplysia californica | reverse complement strand
GGCTTAATTATTATTATTATTATTGTTATTGTTATTATTATTATTATTATTATTGTTATTATTATTATTATTATTATTACTATAATCATCATTATTTTCCTGTCGCTTTGCGAGCGTGGGACACAGATATTGTCGATAATATATTATCGAGTTGCTGTCGTGATCACAGAGGGGACGCTGATAGATCATGACTGTCTTTCACCTCTTGGTTTGTCTGTGGACGAGTGAAAGGGAAAAGAATGAGAACATGAGAGGGAAGAACATGGACGGATTTTCCTCAAAGGAGAAATGGGTTTTTTTTAATGTTTTTTTTTTTACGACATATCATATGAAGTTAGAGCGTTTGGATGTTGATGCAGGTGAAATATTGACTGTTGGAATGCTGTTGGGGTTTTTTTCTTAGGGGAGCGGGGGTGGAGGGGGATAGAGGCGAAGCGGTAGACATGCTTAAGTTCGATAATAATAATATTATAAATTAGTACGTGTATTTACAAACTCACGCAAATAAACCCCATAAGTGACTACATTTGTTTGTTGAGCCATCTTGTATGGGTATGAATGCCTCTCTTTAGCTGCAGCCTGATTGTAATAAGAAACGTAAAGTGTTTTACACCCCAATTCAGGCCATAAAGGAGGCGGGCTGCTTCCACTCTATCAAGCTTACTTCCGCCTGAGACGGGTACAGAATCCCAGCACAAAAAAGCACCAAAAAATCGATTTGAAATTTTAAAAAAAAAAAAAAATTTAAACTTTCTTCATTCCGGAAGCAAACCTGCGTCGTCTGCATGCATCAGCAAAGAGCTTAACCCAGTGCCTGTCAATCTTTTTTTACGGTAGTGCTCACTTTTGCCACCTTTAAGAGGTAAATATTTTGGAAAGGCCCAACTAAATGTACCTCCAAGAGTTCTGTCGTGTAGGTTGGCCACCCCTGGCCTGTAGGTGGCACCACAGATACCAGTGACACAACACCTGCTCGGACCTACGCCGCGAGAATAACTGACCCGTGACGTCATACGAGAAGATCACAACAGATTGAAGTGTCATTTTAGTGTCATCAAAGTAAGAGAAGTATGTTTGTGTGTGTGTGTGTGTGTGTGTGTGTGTGTGTGTGTGTGTGCGTGTGTGCGTGCGTGTGTGTGTGTGTGTGGGGGGGTGTGAGGAGAAGACGTCCCAGTCAAATGACCGCTTGACCCAGTGTGTGTGAATAAACATCCCGCGGTGATTGAGGTGCTCGATAAACACAGTTCTGTAATCCCCCCGTAGGGGCTGTGTCGGTTTCTCTTCGGGCGTATACTCAGTGCAAACTGCTCAAAGTTTCGTCAAGTCCTCCTTCGTTTAGTAAGGTTTTACAACGCTCGCAACTGCATATGAACGTCAAGGGGTGGATGTCAACAGGGACGTCCAAACGGGGGATTAGGCTTACTCTGCTCACCTCTCTAGCCCCAACGGCACGTCTACTTCGACTATCAAGGCACCCCAGAAATAGCAGTTCACAAGAGAGTGACAAACATACAAAAGAAATAGAGGAAAATGACGACAGTAAGGATGGGGAAAGAAAAAGCAGCAGTTTCCCCTATGTTGTTCTTGCACAGTATGAGCATGCCATTGATAAAGGAGCCCATTTACAATTCTACTATGCATAAGAACAATGTAGTTTCCCACTTTGAGAATGGCAAAAGACACTTCAGTCAGTGGCACTGCCCTGGTGGGGGAAGTCCTCCTTCGGTATCATTTGATACATTTAATTCGATGAAAGCCACAGTTTCCTTCATGAAAAGGCAAAAGCAATCATTTAGACTTAGTTTGAAGGGATAGAGGCAGGGAGATGTAGACATGCTCAAGTTCTATGATAGTAATACTATAGTACATGTATTTACAAACTCAGGTTAATAAAACCCACAAGTGACTGCATTAGTCTGTCGAGCCAACTTGTTTGTGTGTGAATGCCTTTCTTTAGCCGTAGCCAGATTATAATTATAAATGTAAAAATCTAATATGAAACGTGTTTATTCATTATCTAGACATGAACTGCATGCAGCATTTGATGAAAAATGTGGTCAACAGCCGGCTGCAGTCAGAAGACTACCCCGAGTCACTTGACATTGCGAGTTCAAATCTTTTCTTTGAGCGCGGAATGTGACATGCCCTACTTGACTAAGGCGGAAATTTGATGACCAAAAAGAAAGAGTTCTCTTAATTATAGTTTGTGGAGGAGGCTCTCGAGGCCTAGAGGTTAGGTTTTCGCCTCCGCCTCTCATTCAAAGGTTCCGGGTTCGAATCCGGGTAGCGACCGTTAAAATTTTCTTCTCTAAAATTGTCTCCTTTTACCTCCTTTCCTGCTCTCTAAAAATGTTCTGTTGTCTGCTTTTGTTTCCACTTTCTGCCCCCCGCCCTCTCACCTCCTTTGCCCCCTCCTCTGGGCTCCAGACTCTTTCTGCCGCCTTTCTACTGCTACTCCTTGGTTCCTTCTTACAGCTGTCTTTCAGCCACACCCCTGATCTTCTGGTAGGAAAGATCTGCACCTAGCCTTCTCGGACAAGGGCGAAATATCTCGGAGGTCCCGTGTGCAAGCTGCGCTCGTTAAAGATCCCTCTAAAATCGATAAGAGTAGGCTTCGGCCGCCACCCATGCAAAATTCAAAATTTCCTACCAACTGAAAATGTTTAATGTGTCCCGTGCGCTCATGTCCTCATGCAGTTGCGAGCACCGTAAAACACTTACCAAAAAAAGTTTATGGCATCCACTGATCAGTGTCTTTACCGATCTGATCATACACATCTGACAGACTTGTCACGCTTTTATTTTAGTTTTGAGGAACAAGACAGTGGGAGGGGTACAGGGATCAAAGGGAGTGGGAAGGAATAAGAGGCGAAAAGGGATAAGAGAGGGTGTGTGTGAAGTCTCATGTGGGAAATAGGATACGTGTGTAAACTCCACGTATAAAACTCATAAAATGATGCTTTAAAAAACCCAAAAATGTAACTACTAGATCCGTTTTTTTGAGTCGATGTCTTAATGCGTCATTAATAAGTTTCATTAGTTCTATTCTGATTTTAAAAACTTTCAGTTTTGATTGTGCTTTCGTTTTGTTTTTGTGTGTTGGTGGGGGGAGGGGGATTGGGGGGGGGCGTTATGTCAAAGACGGTGTCGACTGATGGAATATGTTCTAAGCAGGAATCTGACATAGCTGCTTTCGGAAATTTCAACAAAAAAAAAGAGCGACTGGTTTGTGCTCCAAGAAGAGACAGTCCTTTGATATATAACGCTTTCTCTTTGCTGAGTCACAGAGCAGGCTGGGGGAACATGGTGTTCATGTGGCGTGAAGAAGGGGTGAGAGAGAGAGACACACACACACACACACACACACACACACACACAGAGAGAGAGAGAGAGAGAGAGAGAGAGAGAGAGAGAGAGAGAGAGCTGGGGAAAGGGAGGGAGAGAGTGAGAGGGGTGGAGAGGTAAGAGGTAAGAG
>NW_004798021.1:201389-207591 GCF_000002075.1 Aplysia californica | reverse complement strand
AGAGAACCAAGGGGGGGGGGCGAGGGAGAGAGGGAGATAAGGAGACTGGGATAAGTCCACAGGGTGGGCCACACACATTTGTCTGTGGTGTTTGCCGAGCAGAGACAGAGGGATAGGTCGACAAGGCTTTCACGGATTTCTCTCCTGTCGGTTGATCACAAACAACTGTTTGTTCAGAATCAGCTGACCACACGCACTGTACAGAATCAGTTGACCACTCGCACGCACTGTCTGGAGTCGGTTGACCACTCGCACGCTCTGTCCGGATTCAGTTGACCACAACACGCACTCAACTGTTCACTGCCGTGGCACGGCTCACAGACTGTGAAGTTCTGGCTGAGCTTCCTCTCAAGTCACGTGATATGTGATGGAACTGTGATTTTCCTCTATCTGTGCTTGGTGATAATTTTGTGTGATTTTCCCACAACGGCAGGATCATATGATATATTACGTGAAACAATGTATGAAGCGGCTATATTTTGGTGTAAATTGAAATCACTGCTTTTATTTGTTAATCTGTATTTTATTTTTTCCTTGTTTTTGTTTTCTCTCTTTCCACCCTTTTCTAAGCAGCTGTAAATCAGTAAGTGCAAACTTCCATGGGTGAAATTACAAAATAAAACTTTAAAAAGGCCCCAACGCCCCCCCCCCCCCCCCCTAAAGGTTATTTTTCTGTGCCGATATGTTCACCATTATCTATCTTTAGCGAAAGTCTTACTTACACAACTTTCCGTTTTCAGAAAAGTTAAGACCACCGAGATTGAAACAAAGCTAAAAGAAAGTTTCCTTTACAGTATAGTAAGTAGGAATTCTCAAAGAGACAACAGCAGTGAAGACATCAGAAGAAAGAAAGATTCTAAATTATTGTCAAGAAAGACCCGGAATGTTTCTCAACTGAATATTTTACGGGATTGGTGTAGAGGTGGAGAAAACTGTTAGAAGAGACAATGTAGACAGACAGAGAACCAGGAATCATGGGCACGATTTTCGAAGCTATCTTTTAACTCAATACCTTTTTAAAAATTTGTCTGCCTCTGTGTTTTTTGTGTGTGTGAGTGTGTGTGTGTGTGTGTGTGTGTGTGTGTGTGTGTGTGTGTGTGTGTGTGTGTGTGTGTGTGTGTGTGTGTTTTGTTGTTGTTTTTGTTATTGTTGAAGTTGTTGATGATGATATTTTTGTTGTCATTGTGAACCAATTTCTTTAGACATACGAGGACTGTCATTGTTAACAAAGTAGGCGAAAGTCTCTGCAAGCATAATAGTGTAAAGCATACAGGAGGGACTTGATGGCTCCCTTGTGTCGACGTCACAGTGTAATGATACGTGTCTGCGCTGCAGAATGTCTCCACTTTAACTTTTACTCTTGGGAAAACGAAGTGAGTGCACAACATCAACAGAATTCTGCTCACAGGAGAATCCTTCACCGTCGCACGTAAGCTTTGGCCTACATTGTACCTGCGCCGGATACCACGGCTAGGACATTTTTAGATCTACCAGAAGTTTTTTGTCGAGAATGATCTAGAACTTCTCTCCATGGAATATTTACGAAACAGTGCGGATGAGGTGGAGGGAACTGGCGGCAAAAAAACCGACGTGGACAGTTTGAGACTCCGGGAGCGACATCTGGGGATTGCGTGCGTGTTTTCCCGCTAGGTCAAGCCGGTTTCTGTCTTGGCTTAAATTTTTTAAACGTCAAACTGAACGCCCGGCCCTCCTCCTCCCCCCCCCCTTTTTTTCGACGGGTCAGGGATGAGTCTAGATAGGAAATCCTTTGGGAAATTACGAAAAAAACGATCGATTATTGATCTCTGAACATTAAGACCGGTCCCCTTTAAAAGATTAATAGTAAGCTTACAGACGTTACCGGTCTTAGGCCTGTTTCGAGCAAGAAAAAGCTAGAGGTGTGACATGCCAGGAAGGTTCTTCTATCTCACAAGTAAACACACAGCGGTTTGAGTTACTCCACTTTCTCATTTCTGTCTTTGGTGGTATAAACGTGTGAGTGTAAGTCTAAGCCGTCCTCTCACTTACTAACACTGTGAACTGATCGCTTGCCTATCACCAACTAAAACTGTATACACTATTATCTGTGTAATTTTTTTTTAAAGGTGCAAGCATGTAAAGATGGCTTTTTTAAAGAACAAAACAAAAACCCAACTCTATTCTGTTTCACTAGGATAATTTCCGTTGTAGTGTTTAGATCAGCTGATAGGAATAATAATAATTATGGTTTTCTTGATAACATAAAGTTTTGTCGTCTTCATGCTCTCCCTTCTCAAACGATGGAAGTCAAACAAGGAGATTTGGAAATAATCCGGACTTGCCCTGAAAACAGCAATGTCGTTAGATTTTCTGACATAACAGCGACATGATACACTTGGATAAACCCTGCCCATGTCACCTTTGAAGTAGATGTTAAATTGTGCATGAAGCATGTCCCGCATTTTGATTTCTAACATTATTTTACCGTACATGATTTCACACGGATCTGCATAGTCAATGTAATTTTTATTCGCTTTTGTGGTTTTTTCCGGTAAATAGGCTTCCATCTCATAATATAAGTTCTACAAATCCTAAAATACATTTAAGTTTACTAGCTTTTGAAAATAAAATTTGAAAAAGGAAGAAAAAACCCAGAAAGACAGCAAACAATACGATCCTCAAGAGGTTAAATAATCCCAACAGGTAAACAAATAACATCAGGCTAAATCCGGTGAACAATTTATTCTTGTTGCTATTTACTTTTCTCTTTGTTATGTGTCCCGTGTCCCGATTTGGTGCCGCATGTTTTAAAATAATAATTATTTAAGCTACGTAGAGAATGTGTGAACATGATAGTGTATTATGCTTCAATTAAGGGAAACGCATTGTTCATGCCGATGATAATTCCTCTGTATAATCAGTTCGTGTGTGTTTGAAGTATCAGCCAAAACTGCGAAAAACATCCATACATGTGTTTCTTGAAATATCAGCCAAGACTGAAAAACACCCATGTGTTTCAAGAAATATTAGCCAAGACTGTAAAAAAACATCCATGTGTTTCTGGAAATATCAGCCGCGACTGTGAAAAATATTCATGTGTTTCTTGAAATATCAACTAAGACTGTGAAAATCGCCCAGCCCAACAATGATCACTACAGAGAGGAGAAGTAGGACTTTACTCTCTCCCCTGCTTCACGCGGACACCCACTCCTCAGTCACCAGACAGACGATAATTTCCCGCCACAGACCCGACCATCTGAGACTTTCTTCTCGCGTCATACAGGAGGAGGGCCACGATGATGACAACGACTGGGATCCCCGCGAAAAGGCCGTAAAACTATCCCAGACAACTCCACACAACAACCCCCATGACGCCGTGCAAGGACGGACTTACAGCAGGAACTCTTCCCTGACGCCAGACGAAGATTCTAGAACACGTCAGTATCTGAGCGTCTCTCCCATCTGTGTATCTGACGACTCTCTCAGCGGCTCCGCTCAGAGTCTGACAGCTGACAGGAAGAGCAGGAGTGGGGATTCCCCTCCTGTGACACAATACGGCGGAAACGATGGCGTCATGTCGTCTGAAGCCTCCTCGTTTTTGGCGCGGTCTCAGATGAAGTATTACAAGTTGCTGGATCAGAGGCAGATGGATGAACTTATGTTTCTAGCAGGTGAGAGGTGTGTGGGCTCTTCCTGGGGACTTGGGGACAGACGGACAGACAGAGAAGAGAGAGAGAGAGAGAGAGAGAGAGAGAGAGAGAGAGAGAGAGAGAGAGAGAGAGAGAGAGAGAGAAATGGATGAACTCATGTTTCTAGCAGGTGAGAGCTGGGCTCTTCCCGAGGACTTGGGGCAGGTGTATGGGGGTATGGGGGAGGGAGGGTGAGAATGATAGACGGACAGAGAGAGAGAAAGAGAGAGAGAGAGAGAGAGAGAGAGAGAGAGAGAGAGAGAGAGAGAGAGAGAGAGAAGAATAAGGGAATGTGGGCTAGGAGTTGTTATACACTCCACCATCATCATACGGTGCCTTGCCGACTGGCGTGGGCAATCATGGACCTCCACTTCACGCTTCTAGTGTTGCAGCGATTGTGTCTGTCGTTCTTGCTGTTCCCAGCCATGTCGTCAACTTGTCCAGTATCTTTTCCCTCTATCTGCCTCTGCCACTCTTTCCATCAAACTTGTCTGTTGTTACAATATTCTCCAATGCTTCTTTCCGCATTGCATGGCCAATGAACTTTGAAACACTTCAAACATTCGTTTATTCCAATGACTGTGGTCTATGGTCATGCTCTCCGCCATTGCCCACACAAGACGTGAGTTTGGTGAGTGAGTGGGGAAATAAAGGTATTTCACAGAGTATAAACGTCTGTCTGCTAGGATGCAGCACCTCTCTCAGCCAAGGATGGACATGGTACCTAGTGATGAAACCCCCCAACCCCCTCACCCCCTTTTAAAAAAGACCTACATTGTTTCATTGGAAGTGGGGGGGGGGGGACAAAAAAGAGATAATTTATTCTGATCACATCCTCCTTTTCAACCAAGTAACCGTGTAGTGTGGCCGGTTTAGATTATAGGAATTAACAAACGTTATTATACACTAGAAGGCTGAGTGCACAAATAACCCCAAAAACATCTATATCAGGTGCGCGGCACACAAACAAAATATAGCAACTTTTCAGATTGCTTTGGCCTTCAGTTTGAATTTGAAAGAAATTTCATGGGTCCATAATATTAATGAAGGTAGGGAACAGGAGGTTGGTTTCAGGGTGGGGGGGGGGGGGGGAGGGTCACACACCAACGTCGGGAGCTAAAATTTGGTCTCGTCGATTGGACGCTTTCTGGTTTATTGTCAGTCGTAGATTTGGTCGAATTTTTTAAAGCAAAAGAACATTTGTGTTCACCCTCAAATTCTTTCAACTTCTGTTGAAATTCCTGGGACGAATTAAATTTTGTTCCCTTGAACATGATTATTGTGTGGGCGATATTTAGTAGATCTAGTTGTCTGTGCTTCTTCACAGCATGGAACAGAAACTATGCTTAGGGCGAAGGCGGAAACGGAGGATAGAAACAAGAATAAACGGCGCATGCGTCATTCGGGTGTATAATACCGTTTGTTATTCTGCACCCAAAATGTGGTTGTAGAATAGCACTTCGATCTAAAAAAAAACAATTGATAATGTCCATTATTGTATGAGCTGAATTTCCAAATTGCTCATGCATTGGTTGATTGTCGTCTTAATTTATGGAAATCATCCAATCGCTTTGTTTCTCTGGGTACAAATTAATCGTATAGTCATTTGTAAAACAACCGGAAGCGGAACACTCCCAGAAACGGAAGTATAATCTTTTGTGTTTATCTGAACTGAATACACTTCTATTGATATAATTATAATACGGATTTAACGCCCCCATCAATAATGTAATGAACGTTAAAGGCCTAAACTTGAGAAACTATTGTCATCATTGCCTGCCTGCTCCGCCTTTACTCTGGTCTTAAGTCCTCTCCGCTTCTATTTTCGGTTTCTTGAAGTCTCTAGTTTAGCAAGGAAATGGCGCCATGAAGACGGAGCTAATTGTGCGTGTGTAAAGTTTGTTGAGAGGTGTGTACAGTTGGTTGTGATGTTGGTGTACAGTTGATGGTGAAGTATGTGAAGTTGGTTGTGGTGTTGGTGTACAGTTGGTTGTGAGGTGTGTAAAGTTGGTTGTGGTGTTGGTGTACAGTTGGTTGTGAGGTATGTACAGTTGGTTGTGGTGTTGGTGTACAGTTGGTTGTGAGGTATGTACAGTTGGTTGTGGTGTTGGTGTACAGTTGATGGTGAGGTATGTGAAGTTGGTTGTGGGGTTTGTGTTGGTGTACAGTTGATTGGGAGGTATGTGAAGTTGGTTGTGAGGGCGTGAGAGAGGGCCGGAGTGAGAGGAGCAGGGGCTAGCTTGATCCGGTGAGGTGTCCCAGGTGCTCATCTTCGGCAAGCTCTTCAACTAACTGCTTAAAGTCCAGACGTAGAGCTGGGCGAAGAATCCATTCCGGAAGAGATTCCCACATAATTAGTACTGCGGAAGAAAAGTTTCAATTCCTGTTTACGTAAACCAACAGTTACCAGTTACTTTAGTCATTAAAATCTTTTTTAGAATGTATTTAGGGAGAAAAGAAAGTGATCCGAAATCAAGATTATCCTCAATCTTAAAGATGTTCGGAGCCAACCAGGTCACTACCAAAAGAAAATA
>NW_004798021.1:197672-198716 GCF_000002075.1 Aplysia californica | reverse complement strand
TTTCCCCCCTCTTTCCCCCCTCCTGCTTTTCCCCCCTCTTTTTTCCACTGTTTCTTTTTCGAGTGCCATGATAATAATGTCCGAAGAGTGGAGGAGACCAAAGGCTAAGTTGCGACACATTTCGAGCCATCGTATTACACACATCAGAGTCACAAATTTCCATATTTTATAGTGTGCAAATTGTTGCCTCAGTCGGTGCGGTGGAACCCACAGGGAGCACGAGGCACGGATAGGCCACGGGAAATATGGAGGAGATGTGTGGAAAGGGACATGGGAGAGATGAAGCTCACTTTGAATGGTCTTGGAAGGATGGCTCAGGACAAGATAAATGGAAGGAGCTTGTATGTGGCTTATACCCTGCCCGGGGTGAGGGGCATTGATGACCTTGTTGCCTGCTTGTTTCAGATACAGAAAACATTCATTAATATGTGAGGCAGCGTAGTGGAATCAGGCTCTTGTCAAAATAATCAAATTGAAGAAACTTGCATTTTTCCCCAGGTTTGTGAATTTTTATCAAATTTTTGTTTTTTGGCTCAACATCTTTCATGCCCATTAAAGTACTCATTTCTGTGTGGATTTTTCTGAAAGACGTTGATTAAAGGCACAAAAAATGTAAATTTCCAGTTACTACGGACTCTTAAGCTGAGGAAATAACAAATCTTTGGCGGCCATTTTCTCACTAACTTTACCTCTGAAAACAGATGACCCCCATCTCCTTCTTTCGCAAATATCTCGACTTGTATTCAAAACAAATGGACATTTTTTTCCATCCAAATAGAGACAAGTGAACAAACTTTAAGATGATACCAATAACTCTACATGCTCCAAAATTGACGAGAGCCTGATTCCACCACGCTGCCTCACATATAAATCTGTGGAAATAACGAAGTTATATAACAATGTTTCTTTTTTTTTTAGTGTTCCGAAACAGCACGACTTGGAGCGTCCTCTGAGAGTTTATCAAACACACAGCAACAATAATCAACGTTTAAGGGCTTAATGTGAGGAAGTGCTTCAAGGTTACAATGTTTCGCCTAATTTTAC
>NW_004798021.1:189852-196987 GCF_000002075.1 Aplysia californica | reverse complement strand
CTGTATACAATAATATAGAGAGAAAAGGGGGGGAGAGAGATAGATAGAGACAATGATCGAGACAGAGGCAGAGAGGCAGAGATAGATAGATAGATAGATAGATAGATAGATAGATAGATAGATAGATAGAGAGAGAGAGAGAGAGAGAGAGAGAGAGAGAGAGAGAGAGAAGAAGAGATTTTTGTTTTGTTTAAGGGGACGGAAAGTCAAAGCGATAAGCCAAATATTTTGCCATTTTAAGTAGTGTATTACTTCCGCTGTCTCGTGGAGCGGAGAAGAAGACACAACAACATGTCTTGTAGTCTGTCTCTATGGCGGGGATATATTTGAGAGGCATCGTGGTGAAATTAGGCGCTCGTCAAAGTAACGAAATCAAAGAAATCGGAAACTTTTTGGCCGACGAAAAATGTTTTTCTAAATTTCTTTTCCCTTTTTTAATATTTTTTTAGTCTCAACACCTTTTGTGGATAATTAAAAACACATTTGGGTGTGAATTTTACTGGAAAAGCATTGATTAAAGGTACAAAAAATGTAAATTGTTAGTTTCCAATGTCTTTTAGCTATGGTGAAAGTTACCAAACTTTGGCGATCGTTTTCTCGCTAATTTTACCTCTGAAACCAGGAAACCCTGACCTCCTTCCATCGCAAATATGTCGACTTCTATTCTATATAGATAAATATTTTTTTCACCCAAATGAAGGTAAACGAAAACGCTTTATGATGATACCGATAATCCCATATGCCCAAAAGTTGACCAGCGCCTCATTCCACCACGCCGTGATACATTATATCAGTTTTGAAGGAACAGGGCCGTTCTCAGACTAGATTCTACACACCACGACTAACTCCCGTTTTATCTGCAGACGTGTTTTAAGCCTAACCGCCACCCCACACAGACGAGACTTTGCCTACCACGGACGCATTTCCTTCTCGTCATAATATTTGTGTATTGCATTTAGAGCCCGAAAGTGTTGTCGTTTTTTCTCGTCTTTATGCGGTTACGTGTGAGTTAATGTGGAGAACTAAGCCGTCTGGTGTGTCTCTTAGCTGTTGTAGAGAGAGAATGTAATATCCACAACAGACGTAGATCTATGTGTGTGTGTGTTTCTGTGTGCAGTGTGGGTTTAGGGCAGTTGTTTCTTCCGAAAAACATTTCCTTGGTATTCTTTTTATTGTTGTAGTTCTTTTGCTCTTCATTGAACAAACGTTTCCTAGATTTGTTTTCTGTGTTTGTCATCTAACAGACATTTTCGTGCCATTCTTGGGAAGCAGATCTTGTGTTGGAGTCCAGTGTCCGTACAGAAGGAGCTATCGATTTGTTCAGTTGTGTTCTTCATGGAACAAGCGTTAGCAACGGGATATATTTTTCTGCATTCTTCATCGAAATAACGATTGCACGTTTATGCCTGTAGTGTTCCTACACAGCCTCCGTTAAGAATAAACAATCGCTTTAATGAATGCTGGGGAAAGCACCATGACATGTGTGATAAAGCATAATCTATTATCCTGTTTCGATCGGACTGCCAGGATTTGAAGTGGAGTAAGAATGAAGAGACACAATAAATGTACGGTACCGGTACTTGACATTTAATTCTTTAGTTCGAGATATTTAAAATTGGAGAGGTTTTCTTTCCCTCCAGACAGTGTAATTCGAGATGCGTGACTCACGTTTAGAAATGTAATACGTTGTGTTAAGAGCATTTCCCCAACACTGATTGACAGTCATTGTATCGATGCTCTTCTCGTTACTGAAACAAACAAACAAATATTGCCCAGAGATCTTAACAAAGGCTATAGTTTTTGCACCGCTTCCTGGATCCGAGATCTGAAACGCTCTGAGAAGTATTTTTAGAAGGGTCACAGCAGGTTATCATTCTTAATTACTATAAACCTTGTGTTAGCTCGCTCACTCACTCACATTTGGAAAGTTTACAATCACAAAGACTGGCTTTTGGTAACTCTACACAAAGCTTTGACACTTTTGAAAGAAGCCGCATCGATAATGATGTGCTTAAGTCATCCTCCAAAAAGTTTTAAAAACAAAGCTGGTCTTTGGAAAATATTACTTGACCACAAAGCAAAATATAAAACTAAAATATTTTAAGTAAAAATTATTTTTCCCATTTCGATAGGGCTCCTAATTTTAAACACCTTTCCAAGCAAAAGTAGATATAGATCTATATAACATGCTCATTTTGGTAAAAGTGGTTCGAGCGTTATATAAAATGTTGTCATTATAAAAGTAGGTGTCAGAACCTGTTTACAGGTTCCCAAAATATTCCGGAACCAGCCTGACCTATCACCTCATTTACCTACAGTAACTCTGTGACCGATCCTAAGTCTCCGCTATTGGTCGTTGGCGCTGTTCAGGATCTCTTACAACAACAGCAAATGTGTTTTAGTTTTAGTAAGGTTTTACGGCGCTCGCAACTGCATACGGTCATATGAAGCCAATGGGTTGATGTCAGTAGAGAAATCCAAACAGGGAATCAAGCTTACTCTGCTCACCTCTCTAGCCTCAACAGCACAAAGTCTGCTTCGACTATCAAGGCACCCCGGAAATAGCAGTTCACAAGAGAGTGACAAACATACAACAAAAGAAGTATGGGGAAATTGCCGATAGTTAGGATGAGGAACGAAAAAGCAGCATTTCATAGGTTGTCCCGACACAGTATGAGTCATGGCATTAATAAATCAGCCCATTTACAATTCTACTGTGCATAAGAACATGTAAATACCCCCCCCCCTTTGGTTGTGGTCAAAAGACAACTTCAGTCAGTAGCACTACCCTGGTGGGGACCAAAGCACGTGGTGTGTTTGAAGTAGTCTTCATACAAGTACGTATTGGTAAGACAGTTTAGACAATTTCTTTTCCTGATCTAATCAAGTCAATGCCCCTTGGCCAATCTTTAGTTTCTTTGCTTTGGACAGGGGGGGGGGGGGGGGATATTGCACTGTGGTTTTGCTGTCGACATCCCAAGAGTGCATGCTCCTTCAGATCAAGAGGGGTATTTCCTTCACAATTCGAAATGGGACCCTCCCGCGCTAACGCTTTTAACAAAAAAATCTTATTTATTTAGTTAGTTAGTCAGTTTTAATGATTTTTTTTCGAGGGACGGAGAGTGTAAGGAATTAAAGCATAATGATTTCCAGATCTTTGCATTTTCCAGGAAATACAATTATATGGGCCCGTTAATTTATAGCAAGACAGAGCAAAATACAAACTTGGGATCTATTTCTTTTTTTTAATAAGCAAAGCAAATCATTCGTTTTCCAAAGTGTGACAATACCCGATAACTTCTAATAACCGAACTAGCATTAACCGAGCCGGGCTAAGTCTGTTAATCTGTATAGTACAAAATTTACACAAGAGATTTGCAGTTTCCCACAGATAATTTGGCGAGCGTTATTGAAAGCCGTCAGATCAACAGTTTTTATTTACCGCTTCCACCACACTGGACTGAAGAGGGGTCTGTTGGGGATCGGTTAACTCTTTGAAGACACGTTGGTCCGATAAGCAGCAGAGCAAAGACAATCATATTTTGGTACATGTCGAACCACCATACAAAAATCAAAAACAGGAGTTTTTCATATTTCATAACATGCATATTGTTACATTATGCCTTTTAATAACGTTTCAAATTAAAGAAAGCAAAGCCAAAAAATCTGTTTTAATGATAAGCTACACCCCAAAACAGGACATCTTCACACGTTGTCGAATGACCAGAATGCTTGTATTCAATGAGTTAAGCTTTCTGCAGCTACACACAGAAAGGGGGGGGGGGGGTGGGGGGAGCTCTCGTGGCCTAGAGGTTTGGGTGTTCGCCTCTCATTCAAAGTTCCCGGGTTGGAATCCGGGTAGCGAAGGAAAAAACATTTTTTCTCTAAAATTATCTATTCACCTCCTTTCTTACCCTCCAACAATGTTCTGTCGTTTGCTTTCATTTCTACATTCTGCCCCCATCCCCTCACCCCCTTTGCCCCCTCCTCCTGGGTCCTGACTCTGTCTGCAGCATTTTTACTGCTACTCCTTACTGCTGTCTTTCAGCCACACCCCTGAATCTGATCTTCTGGTAGGAAAGATCTACACCTAACCTTCTCGGACAAGGGCGAAAAATCTCAGAGGTCCCGTGTGCACGTTGCAAACGCACGTTAAAGATCCCTTGGTGGTCTAAAATCGATAACAGTAGGCTTCGGTCGCCACCCGGACAAATTTTTTTAATTTCCTACCTACTGAAAATGTTTAATGTTTAATGTGCCCCGCACGCTCATATGACCCTGTGCAGTTGCGAGCGCCGTAAAACACAAACCAGCAAAAAATAACAACAAACAAACAAAAACACTGGACTGAAGAGGGGTCTGTGGTGGATCGGTTAAGATATCCGCTGCTACACGCAGAAAATGTGAGTTCCATTCTCGAGCGAGGAAGTCATTTGATTAAGTACCTTCGTCTTTCGGCTGGGGTGCTGTTTCCTTCTCAGCCTGAGTCGGTTCTGACATGCAGAGTTGAAGCAGCCGCCCTTCTTAATGATGAGAATTGTGATGGTTTGTGTGTGTGTATATGTGTGTGTGTATATGTGTGTGTGTGTGTTTGTGTGTGTGTATGTGTTTGTATGTGTGTGTGTATGTGTGTGTGTGGATGGAGAGGGGGAGGAGGAAGGGAGGTTATACAACAAAATCAGAATGAAAACCCCACACACTGCTTTCTCTATAGTGTCACTCAACGTTTGCTGTATCCGCCTGAACAAGTATTGCTGTTACTCTCTGTCGACAAATCCCCCATCTTCCTCTCTCTCTCCCTCTCTCTTTCTCTCTCTCTCTCTCTCTTTCTCTCTCTCCCTCTCTCTATCTTCTCTCTCTCTCTCTCTCTCTCTCTCTCTCTCTCTCTCTCTCTCTCTCTCTCTCTCTCTCTCTCTCTCTCTCTCTCTCTGCCTTTTCCCCCTGATATTAGATAAGGGCTGTCTCTCTACTAGGCGACCGTCATTCAAACGATCCAAATTGTGTCTCTCTACTAGGCGACCGTCATTCAAACGATCCAAATTGTGTCAATGAGGGCTTAAAACGATCTCTGTCAGCGCGAGCCGGGGTATCATATGTGAGGCATTGTGGTGAAATCAGGCGCTCGTCAAAACAGTGAAATCAAAGGAAACGGCATTTTCTAGGCTTGGGCAGTTGTTTTTTTTTACAATTTTTCTTTTTTTCAGCTCAACATATTTTGTGCCCATTAAAAAACGCATTTCTGTGTGGATGTTACAGAAAAACGTTCATCTAAGACACAGAGAAATTACATTTTCTGTTTTCAGGCACACTCAAGCTTTGGAAGTCACAAAACTTTGGCGGCCATTTTCCCGTTGATTTAACCTCTCATATAAGGTCGCCCTACCACCTTCAATGGCAAATATCTCAAGTTCTATTCAAGATGGATTGGTACTTTTTTCGCCGAATGCAAGACAAATGAACAAGCTTTTAAGTTGATATTAATAACTCTATACGCCCAAAAATTGACGAGCGCCTCATTCCACCACGTCGTGATACATATAGATAAGGTACACCCGACACACTACTCCACACTTCTCCGCGGTATTTTATTAAACTCTGTTGATTAATTATATCCCTGTGCGGCTTAACGCCAGCAGAAATTTCATTTCGACCATTGCTTGAATGTGGGCTGTGATTGTATACGTGCTCCAAACGACATGTCAAACATTGTTGAATGTGAATAAATGCTCGTACTTCCTACTACAGTGGGAAGGGAGAGTGAGGGAGAGGGAAAGGGGGGGGGGATTGTGAGTGTGTATGTGGGAGGGGGGTGGTGAGAATGTGAGAATGAGCAGGGAGGTGGGCACCATATTATTATCTTCATGAACTGGAATCGGCAGTATAGACCAACTATAAGACGATCAATGTGATACCCGAATGGGGAAGTCTTAGTTTAGTTTTAGTGGAGGTTTTACGGCGCTTGCAAGAGTATAAGGTCATATGGGTGCCAATCAAGAAGTCTGTTTGATCAACTGATATCTCCGTCTCTGTGTTGGGTTGTTCTATCCCACTCAGCCTGAATAATTATTTATTTTGGAAAGGTCATTGGCAGTGGGGAGGGGGGGCAGGGGAGGGTATACACTACAATCAGAATGAAAACCCACCCCACACACTGCTTTCTCTATATCACTATATGTTTGCTGTATCTGTCAGAACTAGTAGTATTGTAGGCCTATTAGGCAGTTTAATTTCACGACAACTATCTCCATTCTCAATAAACCGAGCTATCTGTGTTACGAGTGTACATGAACTTTGTAGCACCCACTGCCATCGTAAACTTGATGTTAGTTTTCGTAAAAGTTTTACGGCACTCGTAACACAATTAATATGTTATACATGTATAAGTGCCAAAGATAAAAGGCGTCTCCGGAGAGTAGCATACGAGGACAAGAAGGAGAGAATATACTCGATAGATCCATTCTAGACGACCAAGGCAAATTTTTCTCTGCGGTACAAACAAACTTATCATTATCTTTGTCATTGTCAAACTGAAACGTTTAGTACAGAGCAGAAGACTCTTTGATGTACCTAAATCTCCGTGTCGCACAGAATAATGAACCACCGAAAATATTATGTGGGTCTGTTCTTTGTAACACAGTCTTGCCATTTCACACACTGTTTGAAAGTAACATGTGAGGTTGGTAAATGTAGAGTTAGTCTTGAAAGGCAGGGTAGAAGTCTCCCGCCTCCAAGTATTGATTTTTTCCACTGAGTGTGAAAAACATTTCAAATCATTTACTATCATTTTTTAAAAAGTATGTACGGTTTAGTACTATTAAGTGATGGGAATTCAAAAATGCTTTTCACGAAATTTGGATCTATGGATATACAATCATATTTAAGTCAAAACCTGATAGTTTACTACATTCGGAACGCCCACCCACCACCCCTCCCAATAAAGAAATAACAACAACAAAAACAATCAAACCAATAAAACACACACATATACTTAAGGTATAGCCTTACTAATAAACGTAACGTGGATTTATAAAAGAAATGGATACCACCGAACAGAAAAAGTTCTCACCGACACACACAAACACAAACACACACACACACACACACACACACACACACACACACACACACACACACA
>NW_004798021.1:186056-189752 GCF_000002075.1 Aplysia californica | reverse complement strand
CACACACACACACACACACACACAAACAAACACACACACACACACACATTGTCATTTTGATGACAAACTTAGCCCCTGCACATGTGAACCACAAACCCGACGCTTGGCACTACAATCATTTGCTATTTTATCCTCCTAAAGGTGTTACTATTAATCTGTCCTCGATTAGCAAATAACATGTATTTCATATCTTTGATGAAGAATTGCGAAGAAATATTATCCATAAGGTTGTCTCTGAATTTTATTTCAAATCTAGAAAGAACCATACTATTTCAAGCCCTAATATTTCATCCTTCTAAAACCGTTGCGACTTTTCCCAATCCTCCAAGAATATGACGTGTTCTACTGCACAGTAGAGTTTTATCAAAGAACAATGTTCAGTTCGAAGATTGATGTGAATGTTGAATCATTGCTGAAAAGAGGTGGTAATGCAACAGGAATTCGTGTGAAATTTGACTTTTGACATGACATCCTTATAAAGCGGTGGCGATGACCCTAGATTCATCTAAAACGTTATTTCTCTAAAAATGGAATACACTTCGAAGGAAAATTATACTTAAAGCCGTCTTTGAATTTTTGGCTAAAATCATCGTTTAAACTCACAGTTTGGTGAACGTTATTCCTGACATTTTGCCATGTTTAAATCCGTTGCCATGACGCTGGACTTACCAGGCACCCAGGGCAGACAGGCTGGCCACAGGAAGACAGCGCCGGACGTCCTCTCTGGGGTTGGCGGTCAGGCCAGTGCCTGGAAGCAGCGGCTGTCTGCAGGGAGTGACCAGTCCAGCAGTGGTGGTCAAGTCAGTGCCTGGAAGCGTGTGTCCGTGAGCAGTGACCAGTCTGCAGGAGACGCGGCCGCCCCCAATAACAGGTTGTCCGTGAGCAGTGACCCGGCCCCGGCATCCTACAGCGGCGGGAAGAGGCACAGTCTCACACTGAGGTGTGTGTTACAGCTAAGTGTTACATAGGTACATACTGAGGTGAGTGATACATAGCTACACACTGAGGTAAGTGTTACAGCTAAGTGATACATAGCTACACACTGAGGTGTGTGTTACAGCTAAGTGTTACATAGGTACATACTGAGGTGTGTGTTACAGCTAAGTGTTACATAGGTACATACTGAGGTGAGTGATACATAGCTACACACTGAGGTAAGTGTTACAGCTAAGTGATACATAGCTACACACTGAGGTGTGTGTTACAGCTAAGTGTTACATAGGTACATACTGAGGTGAGTGATACATAGCTACACACTGAGGTAAGTGTTACAGCTAAGTGATACATAGCTACACACTGAGGTGTGTGTTACAGCTAAGTGTTACATAGGTACATACTGAGGTGTGTGTTACAGCTAAGTGTTACATAGGTACATACTGAGGTGAGTGATACATAGCTACACACTGAGGTGTGTGTTACAGCTAAGTGTTACATAGGTACATACTGAGGTGTGTGATACATAGCTACATACTGAGGTGTGTGTTACACAGGCTCACGCTAAGGTGATTCTACGTAGGTGGGGTTAAGGGAACAAACTTGACAAGTCCATCGTTAGAAAAGAAAACCAAGAGTACAAAGCCTTATGTTACAGCAGTGTCTTTACGAGAGTTACCCTCGTAGAATATCCCTATGAAGTGATTCAAGTGAAAAAAGAACTTTGGTAAGTTGACCTAACGGCCATCTCTTGTGTATCTCAGCATTGATCTTTTGCCTGAAGGCTGCTCAAAATTGTTTTCTTTACATACAAAATATTTTCTTCTAAAACATTTGCCTGTGGCATGTGCTCTAAGGCTCTGGTCAAACTGCAAGCACAGCGGGCAGAGCTGAGCAGTGAAAATTAATACAAAGATAAAGAGGTGACTGGCGGTCTGACCCACCTCGAGTCGCACCGCCAGTCACTTCTTTGTCTTTGTATTAATCTTCACTGCTCTGCTCTGTTTGCAGTGTGGCCAGAGCTTAACTTTCCCCTAGCAAAGATATGTCACGTATTGTCAGTTGGGCCTCTGTCTCACAAACTGAAGGCTTAAAAAAAAAAACTGGACATGACAGTTACAACTGCAAACTTAAGGGGGGGGGGGGCTATCAAGGAGCATCATGGGTGAAATTTTGGGACAAAATATTCCGCATTGGGTACTGACAACAAAAGTACACCACCTGAGCCCGATTAAATAAGTATTTCCAGAAATAGATGTTCTCTAGAATAGTATAGATACCCTATACAAATGCCTATGGCATAGCTAGTCGTTTCTGTCGACTGAGTGCACATTTGAAGACCCTAAAAGTTCTCTGGCCACTAGAGGCATCTGTCTGGTCATCTGAGCAAAACCTACGAAGTGTGACTGTCCATCAAAGGTGAAGTAATCCCCTGACATGTTTTATGAGATGGTTCGTCCACTTCCTCTGGAGTTGTAAACACAGTTAGTGGCCCGTAACCTCATAGGGATTTACTAGCTAGAATTCTTCCAAGGTTCCAATGGGGAGGTAGGGTGGGCATGTGGGGGGGGGGGGACTGGTCATTAGCATCTACAGAGAGGGACAACAGAGCGGGTCATTTAGTGTCCGAATCAGTTCCACTTCACGGTAAGGTTATGTAGATAAACGACCTTTGTACAGACCTGCTGGGACAATCAAAGGGACATTACTTGGGGAACTTTCAGCCTGGGATAACGAGAACTAAGGAGTTTAGTCTGTCTTCTGTTGTTTATTGTCTTTTTTCTTTTTCTTTTCTTATTTCCTTTTTCCTTTCTTTTCTTTTCTTACTACTTTGGTATTAATGTACTTGAAAGGGGGTGGTGGTGGTATGTTGGTCAGGGGTATATATAAGAGTA
Source organism: Aplysia californica (assembly GCF_000002075.1). Lineage (NCBI taxonomy): Eukaryota > Metazoa > Mollusca > Gastropoda > Aplysiida > Aplysiidae > Aplysia > Aplysia californica. The sequence continues at coordinate 186,924 of NW_004798021.1, read as the reverse complement.
CGTATGATATTCTGACCGCTTTCTCTTCCTATCTCACAGCGCTAAGACAAGTCCAACACGGTACAAGAGAGCGTGAGAATTGTTTGTTGTTTTCTTTTTTATTGTTAATTTTTTTCTGACTTGTTTGCTACATGTGTGTGTGTGTTTGTGTGTGTGTGTGTGTGTGTGTGTGTGTGTGTGTGTGTGTGTGTGTGTGTGTGTATGAATGTGTGTGTGTGTATGTATGTGTGTGTATGTGTCTGTGTTATTGTTGTTGTTTTTGGGGGTGGTGGTGTGGTGGTGTTTTTCGTTCGTTTGTGTGGTTGGTTGGTTACTTTTTATATTTCTGTTTATTCATTTTTTCTTGTGTTCGTTACGGATATTTGGAGGTTTGAACTACAGATATCATAATTATTTATTTTACATTATATCTTATATATTATGAAGCTATAACCAGGTACTTTCTCTCCCTCCCCCTCCGTGCCACGACAGATCCAACTCGCTGCTTGAGAGAGTGAGGGCCAAGGAGAGACAGGTCCGCAACACGGGCAAGTTTGTCTACTCTCTGGCACGACTCATCTCCAGGAAAGATTCGCTCACAAGTGCCGTAAGTTCTTTCCGCTCTCATGCTCACCACAGGGAGAGACCGCTTTTCATCAGGGTTTTTTCCTTCCTTTTAAAAAAAAATTTTTTTTTCAACCCTGCCCAATTCTATCATCTGCCTGGCACTTTTGTGTTTAGTAGTACCAACAAACTGTGCAGCATTTCGGATTTTGAAATTAGCTGTTAGTCTTAGAGTAAACACACAGGAGAATGTTTTACATACATAAATAAATAAATAAATGAATGAATACATGAATGAATAAATAAATGAATGAAAGAATAAATA
>NW_004798021.1:183907-185141 GCF_000002075.1 Aplysia californica | reverse complement strand
CCCCCCCCGTGCACCAGTCTGAGCCCGCGTCCCGGATCTCCCGTGGTCAGAGTCTGGGGGTCCGTGTGCTCCTCAAGAGACAACAGCTGCTGGGCGGCTCCAGGATGGCCACTCTCAGCTCTCTGCTGGCCGCCAAGAAACGGCACTCGCTCATTGACCATTACATCCTGCGGTTTGACGCCAAGGTCAGTGTCACTTATAGACTAGGACATTCTCAGTTTTTATACCAAGGCCAGCGTCACTTATAGACTAGGACAGTCTCAGTACTTTTGTACCAAGGCAGGCAGGGACATTCTCAGTTTTTTATACCCAAGTCAGTGGGAGTTAGGACGTTGTCAATTTTTTATACCTAGGTCAGTGAGAGTTAGTCACTTATAGACAGGGACATTCGCAGGTTTTCATACCAAGGTAGACTGGAGCATTTTCAGCTTTTTTTACCAAGATGAGTCTGGATCAATAACAATAACAACATACCAAGATGAGTGAGAGTTTGTCTCTTATAGACCGGGACATTCTTAGTTTTTTATACCATGGTGAGTGAGAGTTTGTCACTTATAGACCGGGACATTCTTAGGTTTGACTTCAATGAGAGGGGGAGTTTGTCACTAATGAAACACCACATTCTCAAGTGTTTAAGGAAAACTGTAGATTTTTTCACTCATTCATCGTGTCATTCTCTATTGGAAATGTGGGGTTGTGAGATTTTTCCTAATGGTATTCAAGACATGTCATTGTATTCTGAAGGTGGGCTAAAGTCGACGGGGGAATGTTGAGTCAAGGGATTTCTGAATCATATCTGTCTATCTATCTATCTATCTATCTATCTATCTATCTATCTATCTATCTATCTTGAACCAATGACTCTGTGTGGTAGGCGGGTGCTCCGGTGGGGTTTACTCCTTCCTGCCTATCAAACGTTTATCATCCGTATCTCTCCTGCTTCTTTTTACGTTTGTCACGCTCTAGTTACGCCTCTAATCTTCGATACTTGTAATGACCTATGTTGCAAGTGCCACTTATATGAGCTATGTTGCAAGTGCCGTAAAACTCAAGACCCGTTTCTCCTTTTTGTGTGACGTCATCAGATGGTGTGGCGGAAGCTGAGACTGTGGGTGAGGATCCGGAGCATGCTGGGACGGATACATCAGGAGGTCATTGACCGAGTCGTGTGAGTTTACACAGTCACACAGTCACACAGGCGTTTTGTTGTGTTGTTGAATGGGAGGTTTGGGGG
>NW_004798021.1:179797-181511 GCF_000002075.1 Aplysia californica | reverse complement strand
TTGTTGTTGTTGTTGTTGTTGTTGCTGTTGTTGTTGTTCTTGTTGTTGTTGCTGTTGCTGTAGGTGTTCTTTTGACTGTTTTGGTTATTCTACACTAAAAAAAGCCAGTACCTAAGTATCAGTCAAGTCACAGATCTTTTTTTTAAATCACGTTTTGTGCGGTCAAAAATTCGCGGCGCAACTTATTGTCAAATATTTCCCAAACTATCAAACATAGACTCTCCAACTTTTGCACAATGACTTGTATCAATTTGTCTGAACAGATCAATATTTTTGTAAAAACATGTTAACTATATTCTAGAAAATGCCTTTATAAACACTAATATAATATCCAAGGGTGGTTTCTACAGATTTTAAAAGGTTTACACTTTACAGCTGGGGCAATGTCACTTTTAAAAGCAAGCCGGTCATTATTTTCTAATCGTGCCTTTATCTTTATTGAACGCTTGTTTTGAGAACCTTTATGGCAAAAATGTGTTCGCTGAATAATGAATTTCTTGTAACAAGTTCAGCCAATAAAAAATGTCATTGGTGAGCTGTGACGTAGGTCATTATGCGTATGCAAAATGTGCGTGAGAAACAGGAAGTGCTGTTAACAATCCCATTTTCCGTGTGACGGAGATTTATAGTATTTTATATAAAATCATGAAGAAACGTTTTTAAAAAAGAATCTAGATCTAGCCTTAACTGTTGTGGAAAATAATATGATTTAGTTAAGACAAATTGATGCAAACTGCAGTTCAAAGTATGGATAACATTGATTCACCCATTAAAAAGATATTTGAGGATAAGCTGTGCCACGAATTTTTTACTCCACTATAATATATACCATAACCAGATCTAGTGTCCCCCCTCCCCTCCCCCACTCTCCATTAACTGTATAGGTGATGATAGGTCTGCGGGGGATATCTGCCATAGCCGAGTACCCGGTGAGGATGCAACAGTACCTGGCTGAGCACGGCACCTTTGAATGGTGAGTAGTGGTGTGTGTCTGCGAGAAGGAGGGAAAGAGAGGGGGGTGAGAGTGCGGGAGAAGAGAGAGAGAGAGAGAGAGACAGACAGACAGACAGACAGAGAGAAAGGGGGAGAGAGGGAGAGAGAAGAGTCAGAGAGACAGGGAGACAGAGAGAGGAGAGAGAGAGAAAGAGAGAGAGAAGAGATAGAGAGAAAGAGATATTGTAGATCTAAAGCAAGCCTTGTGGCCTATAAACGTACTTGTGTGGCTTAACCATATCCGTACGCCCTGGGATCCTTTTGAACCCCCGGGGTTGTATTCTTCACATTTTAGAATACTTCTAGTGCGAAGATTTTTTTGAAACTTTCAGTATTTCTAAAAAAAATCATTATGACAGACTGCTAAGCAAAGCGAACGGATCGGATTAACAAGTAAATTTCATTTTTGAAAAGTGGTGAAACAGCGTTCCCCACGTCGCATGGATACGATAGTAAAACATGACGTACGGATAGGGTTGAATCACAATCTCAGTCATCATCGATGTCAATGAATAGCTCAAGAAAAACGTTTTTTTCTGTCTCTTAAAGGAAATACAATAATTACGTGTTCTTTTACTGATGTTCCTTCTGCACATCTACGATACTTTAGGCAGTGGAAATAAAGTAAGAATGATTTTAAAAACTGTTCCTAGCCTTTTTCTTTTTCTTTTATGTACACATAATGCACTGTTTACTAGTTTGATATAATATAATATAATAT
>NW_004798021.1:176441-178450 GCF_000002075.1 Aplysia californica | reverse complement strand
TTTGGCCAGGGCGTGATGAGATACCGGGACAAGTGGAGAGGAAATGTTACCTTCCCCGTGGTCACTCTTTTTTGGGGTGAGTGAGACGCAGGGTTTGGGGGGGGGGGGGGAGATGCAGGAGGGAGGTTGCGATGCGGGGGGAAGTGGGAGAGTGAGTGAGAGGCAGTGGAGGGGAGAGGAAGGGGGGAGCGAGAGGGGAGAAGGGGTGGAGGAGGGTGAATTCAAATTGGAATACAATGTGCATTTAAATATTTGACGCAGTGGTATACATCCTAATACCCGTGTTTACAACAAGATCTTTCCTTGAAAATGTGCATAGCGCTTGTATTGGAGCGGGGATGTGATCTATATTTAATATGCTATTTATTTATTATTATCATTATTATCATTTTTATCATTTTTATCGTTATTTTAGTTGTTGTTGTTGTTGTTTGTTGTTGTTGTTTTGTTTGTTTGGGGTAGTTTGGGTTTTTTTTAGGGGGGTGGGCGACTTCAAGACAATTTCCGTGTGCAGTCAAAGACGGCCACCCACTCTTGAGGGGAAACGTGCTTGTTTTAGACAGGTCGACGTCTTGGATAGTCGCACTATAGAATAGAAAAAATCACAAGGGGGGGGGGGGGTTGCAGTGATCGTTTGTACAGCTGATTGTCTTAGCCAGGTGGTCGTTAGAGCAGGTCAGACTCTATGTCTTGTGTCTATCTCCCCACAGGAACTTGTATGTCTTGTGTCTATCTCCCCACAGGAACTTGCCATCATCAAAAACTCCTCCCGCCAGTCTTCCGTATTGACCAAGAACTACACAGAGCTGCTCTGTCTCTCCTCGGATGTAAGTACCCAATACTCGCTGCTATCTTTTTTTTTATTTAGAGAGAGTTTTACAGAATTTGCAACTCAAATATGTCATAAAATGCCGACGATTAGCGGTTTTTTAAGATAGTAATATGCTAAGAGAAGAAGGAGAAGAGATATGAACTACTGATGTTTAATAGGAAAGAAGGAGCAAACAACACCAGAGTACCGGCCAACCACTCACAGACCCCAATCTGTATATTATATCCCTTGGCTATCCATTTCTGCCTGTAGACTTGAGTGCGCCCATCAGTGTAACCTTTCTCTAACCCTGTGCACAAACAAGTACATGACTTACGTGTACGTGGCGTCGGTGGCCTAGTGGTTAGGCTCTCGGACTCGCAACCGTAAGGTCGTGGGTTCGAATCCCGTCAGGGACTCGACGTTGTGTACTTGGGCAAGGCACTTTGCACAAATTTTCCTCACTTCACCCAGGTGGAAATGGGTACCCAGCTATAGACAGTGAAAGATCTTGTCAGTTTGATAGTGTTTGAGCGCGTGAAATCCGCAGCTTGCACTGTATGCTTCCGCGGAAGCTGAGAATGTTTTCTGAGTGTTTTCAGAGGTTCTGCTGGGGTAATAATAGTTGTGAAGCGCATAGAGCATGCTCTTGAGCATGGATATGCGCTATATAAATGCAATTCTTGTTATAATTACATGTACCTTCTCTATCATGCTTTTAGTCCAAAGGTTTTCACATTCTAATAATATAACTTTCTCAATTCAGTATCTCGAAATAACAATTGTGAAATGGTATAGGTTTATTGCACCTATCAACACTAGTAGGTTATTAGGCGGGACCTCCGAGTTTAACGTCCATCTCCGAAAGGACAGAGCCAAGTGGGAATTTCATGTAAAGTGCCTTTCCTAAGATCAAAGGGAAGACCTCGTGGAACTTGGAGAAGAATCGCAGAAATCGATGTACAGAAAAGTGGGAAGACATGGATAACATCAAGAGGCTAGCCCAGGATAGAGAAAGGGGGAGGGTGTTTGTCCGTGGCCTATACCCTGATGCAGGGTGAGAAAGGCAATGGTGATGATGATGATGCCTTTCCCAAGGACTTACAACGTCGGGCCAAGCTGAGGCTCGAAGCCCCGCACTCGCCCATCCGCTCGATCATGACGAGTCCGGTAACCTAACCACTAGGCTACCGACGCC
>NW_004798021.1:175293-176341 GCF_000002075.1 Aplysia californica | reverse complement strand
ATGGGTACCCAGCTATAGACAGTGAAAGATCTTGTCAGTTTGATAGTGTTTGAGCGCGTGAAATCCGCAGCTTGCACTGTATGCTTCCGCGGAAGCTGAGAATGTTTTCTGAGTGTTTTCAGAGGGTCTGCTGGGGTAATAATAGTTGTGAAGCGCATAGAGCATGCTCTTGAGCATGGATATGCGCTATATAAATGCAATTATTATTATTATTACGTGTACCTTCTCTATCATGCTTTTAGTCCAAAGGTTTTCACATTCTAATAATATAACTTTCTCAATTCAGTATCTCGAAATAACAATTGTGAAATGGTATAGGTTTATTGCACCTATCAACACTAGTAGGTTATTAGGCGGGACCTCCGAGTTTAACGTCCATCTCCGAAAGGACAGAGCCAAGTGGGAATTTCATGTAAAGTGCCTTTCCTAAGATCAAAGGGAAGACCTCGTGGAACTTGGAGAAGAATCGCAGAAATCGATGTACAGAAAAGTGGGAAGACATGGATAACATCAAGAGGCTAGCCCAGGATAGAGAAAAGTGGAGGGTGTTTGTCCGTGGCCTATACCCTGATGCAGGGTGAGAAAGGCAATGGTGATGATGATGATGCCTTTCCTAAGACTACAACGTCGGACCAAGCTGAGGCTCGAAGCCCCGAACTCGCGATCCCTCGATCATGACGAGTCCGGTAACCTACCACTAGGCTACCGACGCCACATGCAGTATCTACATGTAGTACAAACCAACAAAGCCCTCACTCAGAATAACCCCAGTCTTGTGAAAGATGAAGTAAATGTTGCAGACGCTAAATTTTGCGAGTTTATAGTGTTGTGTGTGTTTAAGTGTTGCAAATCTGACGTGTTGCAAAGTTTTGTTGTGTGGGTGTTTAAGTGTTGCAAATGTTACTTGTTGCGAAGAAGACAATGTTGCTAATGTGTTTACCTGTTTTCCACCAGGTCTTTCAAAAATACTTCATGGTCGGTGGTGTTAAAAACATGAACGACCCTGATCAGTACAACTTCGTCAGGTGTGTATTCATATCACCCCCCC
>NW_004798021.1:170610-172755 GCF_000002075.1 Aplysia californica | reverse complement strand
TGTGAGCGTGCGTATTTGTGCGCGCGCGCGAGTGTGTGTGTGTGTATGTGTGTGTGTGTGTGTGTGTGTGTGTGTTTGTGCGCGTGCGCGAGTGTGTGTGTGTGTGTGTGTGTGTGTGTGTGTGCGGGGGAGGGGGCGGTTAAAGCTATATTTTGACGGTACCGTTCTTGTTGTGTGTTCCAGGAGAGGTTCTATCATATCTCGAGACAGCAACTACTCTGATTGGCTGGTCATTGTCAAGTCGGTGAGTCATGTCATGTCCAGTCATCTCATGTCCAGTTATGTTATGTCCATTCATCTTATCTCCAGTTATGTTATGTCCAGTCATCTCATGTCCAGTTATGTCAAGTCCAGTCATCTTATGTTCAGTCACGTTATATCCAGTCATGTTGTGTTCAGTCCAGTCATGATAATATGTCCAGTCATTTTATGTCCCATCATGTCGTGTTCAGTCATCTTATGTCCAGTCATTGAGGAAAGAACTTGAAGTTTTGCATCGCCGTATGGGCTCGCTGGTTTGCCAGGTATGGTAAACAGGGGAAATAACTAAAGAGTCAGGACTGAACAAGTGTGCACGTTATGCCCAGTGCACTCTTATAATTTGATTTATTCGGTTCAGTCAGAGCCAATCCGATTTTTCTTTCACGAGTGGGGCAAAAGCTATTACTTTGGCACAGTACAACCGAACTTAAACCTAATTCGATTTGTGACCTTGGAAATAAAATCGTTTTTAACGAATGTGACATTCAAAAATAGTTGTGTGTGTGTGTGCGTATGTGTGCGTGTGCGTGCATGTATGTCTATGTGAGTGCGCGGGCGCATGTGTTTGTGGTGTACGCACTTGTATGTCTGTGATAAGTTTTAAATTCAGTTTTTTTTATAATACGTCAAAAATTAAAATCATTTTTCAAATGTTTCAGGGATCTCTGAATGTTCTCAAAAAGTTGGTGAAAGCAAAGCCGACAGTGTCCAGGAAAACTGGGAAACCTTTGGTGACGTCAGATACAAAGTGAGGACTTGTCTTTAGTTTAGTTTTAGTAGAGTTTTTACGGCGCTCGCAATTGCATCAGGTCATAAGAGCGCCAAGGGGTGGATGTCAGCAGAGAATCCATACAGGTAATCAGGCTTACTCTGCTCAACTCCCCAGCTTCAACAGCACAAAGTCCACTTCGACTATCAAGGCACCCCGGAAATAACGGGTCACAAGAGTGTGACAAACGTACTAAAGAAATAGAGGAACATGACGATTGTAAGGATTAGGACAGAAAAAGCAGCAGCTCTCCGTTGTAGTTCATTCTCGAGAGAGCTTAAAAATAAGTTAGACCTAGCCTTCGCGCTTTACCTAGACTCTAGCCTCTGCGTAATAATACAAAAAAGGCAGTCCTTGTCTAGACCTATACTTATGTCTCAATAGATCTAAACACCAGAAACAATTATGAAAAAGTAAATAAATAAATAAATCGCCTGTGCCTGTGTCTGTTGTTCTCGTAATCATGAAACACTGGGCAAAAAATAGGTTAGATATAGATCTAGGCCTAGCTGGTCTGATGCCGTGGACGTGTATCGTCTTGAGTCGGTTCTACACCATGCAAAAACGTCGTACATTAGCCTGGCCTAGAAGTGATCTTATTTTGGTGGACGCGTAGACTTACTTTCTACAAGAAATGCCCCCTCTCCTCCTCCTCCCCTCCTCCTCCTCCTCCTCCTCCTCCTCCTCCCAGCTCCTATATGACATGCCCCCCTCCTCCCCTCCTCCCCCCAGCTCCTACATGAGTTTCCTCAACAATGGGAACGAGTACGCCCGCTCGCTGGAACAAAACAACACGTCACTTCCCGAGCCTATCGGCGATGATCTTCCTGACAACAACGACAATGACGAGAACTGCAACGGTGCTGCAGACGACAGCCTGAGTGACGTCAACGATGACGTACTCCGCAAAGTCAAGATGGCGAACCGGCCCCACACGACGGCGGGAAAGAGGACGTCTACACAGTCCACAAGGTCGCTGTGGTCCGCCTCCAGTCACTCGACCTTAGTGGAGTTCAAGGTCAGGGGTTGATTCACGGGGATTCTCCACCCGGGACGTGTTTGTCTGTGTGTATATTATGTGTGTGTGTGTGTGTGTGTGTGTGTGTGTGTGTGTG
>NW_004798021.1:169200-170420 GCF_000002075.1 Aplysia californica | reverse complement strand
CACACACACACACACACACACACACACAAGCACACACAATCACAAAATACACACATAAACATCCATACACTTAAGTATGATATTTCTTATTATAATATATCGTAAACAAACAGTATGAAGACAGGTATTTTAACACTTGTGATATGCATTTTCATAAACACATAGGAAAAGGGAAAAAAGGGAGGGTGTGTCAATTATGTATAAAAGAGTGTAGGCCTACGTAGTTATTTTGTTTGGTTTTGTTTGTTTTTTGTGTATTTATTTGTTTGGTTGAGTTTTGTTTTTGGGGGTTTTTTTTAGAGGAGGTGCTGTTGTTTTGTTTTGTTTCCGTTCAAATATATTAATATTTCAAACTGCTCTTATGGTTCTCCTCGAAAAAACACTTTTGTGCAAGGATATTCGCTTTACAACGGCTTATTAATGCATACAATATAACGTCTTGTGAAGATTTTCAAAAATGTTTTACGCAATAATATGTTCTTTTCTTCCTCGACCATTCTAGGCAGATACGTTGCTTTTGAGACGAAACAAGACGGAAACCAAAATCAACACGAAACCCAAAGCCCACAAAGGTGACGTCATAGCCCATATTAGGCATTTCCTCAATTGTTTGCTGTGGCGTCTGTTGGCGTATTTCCAAAGACAGCTTCATTACCAAACAATTTGGTCTCTTTTAAGCACAAGGGGGCTATCTCGAAAAAAATGAATGCAGTTTTGAGAAAATCGAAGGTAAAGTTTTAGCCCCTTGTTCAGTTTCTTTCAAAGGCAAGGAGAGTTTTCTCTGTAACCAAACAAATTTTAATGTACACACCAATGAAACCAAACTTCTCCTATAGGTAGTAGGTAGGGCATTGTCCACTTCTGGTTTTGGTCCTGGAAACCCCCGAAATCTGGGTTGACCCGCTTGTCCTTTAAAGCAACCAATTGAGTTCATGCGCTGAAATGTCTTTGAAGGGAAATAACAATGACAACGAAATTACATTCATAAAAAGACGTGGTTAACGCCCTTGCAAAGAACGACAACTGAAGTTGATTTATATCTAGCTGCACAACTAGTGTGCTTAATGATGATGATGATGATGATGATGATGATGATGATGATGATGATGATGATGATGATGATGATACATTTTCTCATCTTTATTTTTGTATACACATGATAACATTATTCTTAATGAATAGCTTTACCTTACCCCTTTACACCCTTCCAACACCCCCCC
>NW_004798021.1:167202-168504 GCF_000002075.1 Aplysia californica | reverse complement strand
GGGAGAGAGAGAGAGAGAGAGAGAGAGAGAGAGAGAGAGAGAGAGAGAGAGAGAGAGAGAGAGAGGAGTGGGGAAGGGACAGGAGGGGGAGAGAAAAGAGAGAAAGAAAGAGACATTAAGATAGGGCTTCATCAATACTTGTCGTCTTCTTTTCTCTCTATCCTCAGGCACATATCAAGACACCGGCTGACCTTAACCCCCAGTTTGTCTACGTGCAGACCCTCACAAAGGGAGATGTTTTTGTAAGTCGCTTCTTACAGGCAATGTACTTAAGTTCTTTTCATTAGTAGCTTTGTGGAGTTTTTTAAACGAAAAAAATCCCTTCTGTAAGCAACTAATGAAGAATGTATGTTATTGTAGATATCTATTTGTGTTAAGATTCATTCGTTTATCGAGAAACAAAGTATTTTTAAATGATTAGTGCAGAAATAGCCCCATGAATAAACAAACAGATAGATAAATAACACGTAAATACATACATAAACCAATCCATAAGTAAATACATACAAGCATGCTTTAATAGATCTAATTACTTGAATTAACACACGACAAATGATTACCAATTAACCAAATAACTGGATTATACAACTCTACTTTAACGATTACTTGAATGAACAAACAACAAATAATAATTAATTAATCAATTAATTAATTGGATAATACAACTCTACCTCCTCTAAAGGTGCTAGCCTGATAATTAATTAATTATTCATTAATCCCAACGCCCCCCTCCCCTCTCAGGGTCTGGCCCAGTGCCTGTTCTGTCACCAGCCCAGCATGTGTGTGGTCAGTAACGGCGCCGAGTGCCTGCTGCTCAACAAGAAGCTATATCTGGACAACTGCAGCCCGGAGATTATCCGGAGACTCAGGGTCGAGGTGAGAAATCTGGGGAATCGCTAGTGTGGAAATCACTAGTACCTCTTTAAGGACGGGGTGAACACATAATTATGTCCGATCAGGCTGCAGTACACCGAATAGACCAAGGACAATGCTGCCTAACATTTCGAACCATCAAATAAACACAAATCAGAAACACGAATTTGCACATTTCATAATATTATGTTTGCTTTTTTGAGTTTCACAAAACGGAAACACAATTTTTTAATCTGTATCAATAAAAGAGTTAAGCTTCTATTCTTTTTAATCTGTATTAATATCAAAGTTATGCTTCAATTTTTTTAATAACTTTTTTTTTGACGCCCTAAAACAGCGCGTCTTCAAGTGTTGTTGGATGATCAGAACATGAATCCTCCTTGGATTAATCATAAAAAGTACTGTCTCCTCCCTCCCCCTCCCTCTTCC
>NW_004798021.1:158060-166369 GCF_000002075.1 Aplysia californica | reverse complement strand
GAATGCCCGCCGGAACCAGATCTATACAGACGCCCACTGAAAGAGAACATGACCGGAACCAGATCTACACAGACGCGAGCCGGAAGAGGAGATGACAGGAACCATATCTACACAGACACATGACAGGAACCAGATCTATACAGACACATGACAGGAACCAGATCTATACAGACACATGACAGGAACCAGATTTACACAGACACATGACAGGAACCAGATCTACACAGACACATGACAGGAACCAAATCTATACAGACACATGACAGGAACCAGATCTACACAGACACATGACAGGAACCAGATCTATACAAACACATGACAGGAACCAAATCTATACAGACACATGACAGGAACCAGATCTACATAGACACGCGGCGGACGGGGACATTGTTCTGTTTTAGTACGTATTTTATGGCACTTGCAACACAATAAGGTCATAGTAGTGCCGAAGATTAGAGGTGTTACAAGAGAGTAACATACACAAAAAGAAGGAGATAAGATAAGGACGATAGATGTTTTATAGGAAAGAAGAAGCACAAGGGGACATGACAACTTCCGGATAGCTTTGTGTTGTCATTTGAACAGGAATAACAATTATAGTAACAGACGGTGATAAAAAAGTATTTTGGTTTCGGATAGGGTGTTCGGTTATTTGTACAGGAATTTGATAATAACAGGATAATAATACAATTATTGTATTTGTTCTTTTAACTGCAGGAATAACAATAACAACAGTAGTTGTTGATGGTGATAATAATAGTTTGACTCGGTCAACTTGTTCTGCAACTTGACCAAGAAGAATGATAGTACATAACAATAGATAACGATAATAGATCATTGTAATAGATAATGATATTCTATAATGGCAATAGAATATCAGTATCAGTATCTGTTAAATCGCTTTGTAGGTTTATCAGAAAGAAAATAGCTGATAAGTATAGTATTATTGCATCAATATCAGTTAAATTGTTCCGGTATTTGGGGCAAAATAATACAGGAGAACAACAGATTGTGCCACTATCAATTAAAGTGTTCTGAAATTTAAACCAGCGGGATAAAGATGTAAAAAATAACAAAATAGCAGACTGCATTTATACAGAGCATATATCCCTTTCAAAATATACCCCAGTCTCTGCAGCCTCTAAAATCTATTATTACCGTGCCAGAGCCTGTGATAATCTGAAACATTCTCAGCTTCGTGGAAAGTATTGAGAACCCGTGGACATTTTACAAGGGCACATACACATCCTTCTGACAGAATCTGTTATTCCTTTGGCCGGGTACCCCAAATCACCAGTGTGAAGTAAGGGACATTTGTATTAGGTGTTGTGTGGTGTGGACAGTAGGAAGGGTGGGGGGTTTGCTTTTTTGTTGGGTTTCTTTTTTTTTTGCTTGTTTTTTTTTTTGGGGGGGTTGCTTTTTTGTTTGGGGAGGGGGTGTTGTTCTTTGGGGGGGGGGGAGGGGATGTTCTACGTCAAAGCCTTCTAACATATTAACACGAAAGCTCGACAATTGTGCAAAAAGCATGCAATCTTTATGCAGTTTAGCAATGACATTCTATGGGCAACATTCATGGTCTAATAATTCACTTTCGTGTCAACGATAATTGGTTACAAATCAAACGCTTCATACGCAATTCAGAGAAGTCTGGGTATTTTCTTTAAGTTATGAATTCTGTTTGTTGTATATTTTAATTTTTTTTTTGAGTTGTTGTTTTTTCTATGTACATAAGAAGACAATGTTTTCACAAACGATGTCGGGACACACCCGAACATTTGAACGTCCATCTTTCTGATGGCGTCAACAACTGACAAGTTCTCAGTTCTGTGATATTTGTATGATTGCATTTCAGCTTCGTATTGTGCTCTTTGTATGTCCATGCATTTACTATATTTTGACTTTGGCTGTGATGGAGCGGGAATGAATGAGAGAGAGAGAGAGAGAGAGAGAGAGAGAGAGAGAGAGAGAGAGAGAGAGAGAGAGAGAGAGAGAGAGAGAGAGAAACAGACAGACTGAGAGACAGAGACAGAGACAAAGAGAAAGAAAGAGAGAGAGAGGGGGGGGGAGATTGACAGCGAGAGATTGACAGAGAGAGATTGACAGACAGACAGATGAAGGGAGAGAGACTGCGACTAAGAGAGGGGGTGAGATAAAGAGAAAAAAGGGGGAGGAGGACAGAAACAAACACAGACACAGACACAGACACAGACACAGACACAAACACAGATACAGACACAGACACAGACACAAACATAGATACAGACACAGACACTGATACAGACACAGACACAGACACAAACAGAGACACGGATACTGTGATATTACGTTGCTGCATGTACATTGTTATTTTCACAAAATATGAAAACAAGTTTTCACCGGTTACTTTCTTCCAATGAAGTATCAGCGAAGTGTACTGTTGTTTTACTTAACCCTATCCGAACGACGTGTTTTACTATCGTATCCATTATCTATACGACGTGGGGAACTCTGAGCCACCACTTTCCAAAGAGGAAATTTGCTCGTTAATCCGATCCGTACGCTTCGCATAGCAGTCTGTCAAAATGATTTTTTCAGAAATATTGAAAGTTTCAAAGAGCTTTTCGCACTACCAGTATTCTAAAATGTAAAGAATACAATCCCGGAGGTACAAAATGAACACAGGCGTACAGATAGGGTTAACCTTAGAAACGTGACTACTGCTGAAGCAACTGCGCAGTCCGTCTATCCCCTTACCGAAGGGGAGTGTTGCGGACCCAAAACATATACTGATACTTTGTTCGTTAACCATTCCTAAAAGTCTATTCAATCTCACTTTACCTTTAACCTTTCTGTTTCTTTCATTCAATTGTCAGAAAATGTAGCCTTTGAATTCGGGCTCTTTTGAGTATAATAATTTAGAATGTATGGCATTTCCGACGATCAGAATAATTAAAACTGAAACTTGGTGGGTCATCATTTCATTTCTATAAAGATTCCATCAAAGCTGCCAATAAACAATGATTTCAAACTTCAGTTGCATCCACACTTTTTTATTTATGAATTTTATTTTTTATATTGATTGATCTCTTTTTTTTGGTCTCAGTGTACTCATTAATCCTCCACTCATTTTCAAGTTTCGGAATCTGATAAAACTACTCGCTGGGAGGTAAGAGACCTGGTGGTTTCTTATTACTCTATTGCTCCGTTTTATTCGTCCGTCCATCTTCCTTTTCCCGTCACTAGATGACCGTTATTGTCTTGGTTGGTGTCAGGGGCGAAGGCTGGCTTGTTTGACAGGGTAATCAAAGTGAAACGGGACCAGATATAGATCTAGATCTATATGGCCTGTAGATATCACATAAGAATCTTACTCGAGGCGGCGACTCTGACTGAGTTGTAAATGAAAACAAATCCGGAATTCATATTGTATGTTCAACCGCCAAAATAATCGGGAAAGTATCTTATTAAATATCAGTTCCAACTAAAATTAAATTAACTTTAGATGTGAATACATAAACACAAAGCAAAGAAGCAGAGATGTCAGTACTAGATCTATATGTTATAGATCTACCAGAGAGTCTAACTCTTTGGTAGAACATGACAATTATCATTTTTTAAATTTCACATTTGGCTGTTTTTGTTAGCCTTTCGCGGCCAGGAGCTGGTGTCATAATCGAGGTCACGATCTGATTATAGGACGGTAAAAAGTCGAGGAAAAAAAACAAGCACATGCAGCAGTAAAGAGATTGTTAGGAGTTAGTTCCCCTCACATTTGTGAGGTAGACTCGACCAGTGTTCGTTAGCTTACTTAATCAGGGCTTGTGATTGATTTTAACTGTGGCCCCAAAGGGGTGAACAGGGTATATGTGGCAATGAAACAGCCATGACTGCTATGCACATGTTCCCTCAACTGTATTGGTAGACTCTTTCAGCCTCACTTTAAGCTTACTTAATCAAAGCTTGCGACTGATTATGGAGTGGCCCGAGAGGGGTGAGGAGGCTATTTATGTGGCCGTGAAACCGTTTTGAATGTTAGGCATGCTCATTGTGGATTACGAACCTCTTTTTACATTTAATTTAAGAGGTTTACGTTTAAGGATGAATTTGACAGCGACAATGTTTCAAAATTAGGAAGGGAAGCAGTGATTATTTGATTATATAGACGCTTCGCCCCTGGTTGGTGTGCATCTCTTCTCTTACACCCAATCAAAATAACGCAGATTTTGTCAGGTAGCGAGATTGCCTTTAGAACACCTGAGGGATTTCCCTCGTGCGAGATATGAATAAACAACTTTTTAAGTTCAAGAGTTGGAACACATATCTTCACTAGCGTCTGTTTTGTTTCCGATTATACTTTTCTAACCCCGCTTAACTCATTGCTGTTCATTGCAAATGCAAACGCCTGTTTAAAAAAAAGATATTATGTTTACTTGATAAGCTGCGGGAGATACATGTGCCATTTCTAAAAAATTAACAACAACAACAACAACAACAACAACAACAACAACAACAACAACAACAACAACTTACGCAACTTAACATCAACAACCACAAAGAAAGAACTCAAAATTGAAAAACGAAAATAACAGTTTATTTTACTATGACAAAGTAAGCTGTTGATCACAGACTGGTTGTTGGAGACCAGGACTTGGGAGTCGTGGATTGTCTCCCCTGTCGCCTCACGTGCTGGTCTTGATGAACACCGCGAACACGTCTGCGTACTTGGCACCTGGAACACACACGTACACAGTACATTTCGCACCTGGAACACACACATGTACACACGTACACACTACATTTCGCACATGGAACACACACATGACATACACACGTACACACGTACACACTACATTTCGCACATGGAACACACACATGACATACACACGTACACACTACATTTCGCACATGGAACACACACATGACATACACACGTACACACTACATTTCGCACATGGAACACACACACATGTACACACTACAGTTCGCACCTGGAACACACACACATGTACACACTACAGTTCGCACATGGAACACACACACATGTACACACTACAGTTCGCACATGGAACACACACACATGTGCACACTACAGTTCGCACCTGGAACACACACACATGTACACACTACAGTTCGCACATGGAACACACACACATGTACACACTACAGTTCGCACATGGAACACACACACATGTACACACTACAGTTCGCACCTGGAACACACACACATGTACACACTACAGTTCGCACCTGGAACACACACACATGTACACACTACAGTTCGCACCTGGAACACACACACATGTACACACTACAGTTCGCACCTGGAAAACATATACACACTACATATGGCATTTAAAACAGACAAATGTACACGAACGAATACACATATACACACTACATAATTATGGCATCTAAAACACAAAAGTACACAGTACATTTTGCATCTGGAAAACATATATGTACACATATACACACTACATGTTGCACTTGGAATACTCAAATGTACACGTGTACACAGTACATTTGACCCCAGGAACATACACACATACACACATGTACACATGTACACATGAACACATGCACATATTTACACATATACACAGTACACAGAGGATTTTCTTCCCGTTCTTCTGTGTTTAAGTCAGGTTTGTTTGGATTTTGTTTTGTTTTGTTAGGTCACTTTTTTAGCTATTGTTTTTTTCTGTTTACGTGTTTATTTTGTTTAGGGTTGGGGTGTTGCTAGTTGTTTTGTTTGTTTGTTGGTTTGATTTTTGTTTTGTCGCTGATGATGATGATGATGATGATGATGATGATGATGATGATGATGATGATGATGATGATGATGATGATGATGGAGGAAAAGGAAGAGGAAGAGAAGGGAGAGGAGGAGGGGAACGACGACGACAACGACGATAATAAGAGTGATGACGTCACAGTTTCCAAAGCACACAAGTTAGGACCAGATTTGCTTCCTTACTATTTTCTGTCAAACAGTGGCTCTGGCCTTCACAGTACAGGAACTGTGGGTATGCGCTGATGCTGGAGTTCTCATAACTGCAGCCTGGGTCACCTGGAATAGAAGAAACAAGAGAGAATGTTAACGTGTGAAAAAACAAGTAGGTGATAAGATAAGATAAGATAAGATAAGATAAGATAAGATAAGATAAGATAAGATAAGATAAGATAAGATAATACTTTGTTATCCCAGAGGGAAACTTTTCTCGGCTGTACAAGACTGTAAAGACACTTGCAAGAAAACATAAAAATTTTAATTACATATTTCTCTCAATCAAGCTGACAAATGTAGATCTACATATCACATCAAAGGCATCATTCAACAGCATGCAGGAATTTAATTACAAGACCTTTAGAGTTATAGAGATACATACTCGAAAGGGACAATACAAAGTGATGCTTATTCTGTGTATAGAGGTGTAAAACTTAAAGCAGAAGTTGGACAGTTGTAGTCGTAAGTATTTTACGCCCCCACCAACACTATAAATCATTCAGGAGTCAGGCTGCTCACTTCTGCCGTCTGCCACCAATATCCAGCCCAGGTCCTTAGGACAGCTGTCGTAGAGCATGCTGATGTAGAAACGGCGGTCCATTACCACGTCTCTGTGGAGAGAAACTGATGATGTATTAAATGAACCTGTATTAGATTTTAAAAATCTACAAAGTTTCAACCCTTTTTTTATTCCCCTCTACTTACGATGTTTATTATGATGATGATGCTGATGATGATGATGATGATGATGATGATGATGATGATGATGATGATGATGATGGCATAAAGATAACGTTAGTCAGTAGCACAGTAGAGTATGCCTTCTGAAATCAACAAAGGGAGACGCAAATACCTTAGTCAAGCAAAAGGAATCGTAAAACAGAACTGTTCTGCAGGGAAAAATAGAGGCAGAGGAAAATAAGGGAAGACCTTCTACATCATACATTGGAAATACATAATGCGACAGTGGTCTTCAACTTCATGAAATGATTTGAGAGGCAACGTGGTGAAATCAGGCGCTAGTCGAAATAATCAAAGTGAAGAAACTGGCATTTTTTATTGAATTTTCTTCTTTTTTTTTGACTCAACTGCTTTCATATTTCTGTGTGGATTTTTAAAGAAAGCCCTTTTTTAAAGACACAAAAAAATGTTAAATTTCCAGTTTCCGCGGATTTTCAAGCTGAAGAAATAGCTAATCTTTGGCAGCCATTTTTGCACTTATTTTTTACCTCTGAAACCAGGTGACCCCTCTTTCGTTCATTTGTAAATATCACGACTTGTATTAAAGATAAATGAATACTTGTTTTTCATCAAGAGCAAGATAAACGAACAAGCTTGAAGATTATCTCTACACGTCCAAAAATTGACGAGAGCCTGGTTTTACCGTGTCGTGACACATTTATCAAATCAGAGACCGCGGAAGATGGAGGCCAGATGTTGTACTGTCCCCGTCCTTTTATGCAAGAAAAATTCTGAAATTCTGCAAACTGAGCCCAAAAATGTGAAATTATGCGGTTCTGTTAATTTTAACAAAGAATAATATATAGGAAAGTAATAAGAAATTATGCAAAAAATGATTAAATTTTGCTAAATTATGCGGGGTGCATAAAACCACAGGGACAGGTTGTAGGGAGTCTGGCACCAAAAGATGAACAAGGCAGAGGTAACGGGTGACATTAACCAACACAGATCTTGAATGGGTTTTTTTTTACTCTAACATGTCGTATGCCATTCCCGGTTTTATCACAAAGAGAAGTATAATCATTATTTAAAAATATGTATTCGTTAACATGTTCTGCAAAAAAATAAAAAGGCTTCAAACTACAAGCATGTATTGCCAACCAAAGTTTTAAGAAAAGAAAAACGGTTTGATACATTGAGGACACCGCTGCAAGTCTAGGCAAGCAGATAGTTATGGTACTTGAGGAAAACAAGGAAACAAAAAGCAATACCTTGACCTTGACCTTGACCATCAATAATTTATTTATAGAGGCACTTGCCATCAGGGGCGAAGGCTGACTTGTTTGACAGGGTAATCAAAGTGAAACGGGACCAGATATGGCCTGTAGATATCACACAATAATCTTACTCGAGACGGTGACTCTGACTGAGTTGTGAATGAAAACAAATCCGGAATTCACATTGTATGTTCAACCGCCAAAATAATCGGGAAAGTATCTTATTCAATATCAGTTCCAACTAAAATTAAATTTAACTTTAGATGTGAATACATGTTTCAGTTTTCAGTTTTCCGATCCAGCGGCCATTTGGGTTCTAGCCCTTCGGTCTGTCGATATGGCAAAGAATTGACAGGTTTTAATCA
>NW_004798021.1:154465-155781 GCF_000002075.1 Aplysia californica | reverse complement strand
ACACACACACACATACACACACATACACACACACACATACGGACACACACACACACACACACACACACATACACTAACACACACTAACGCACACATGACCCACGATTTATTGTGGGATATCGTCCCCCACCTGTTCATATGTACTTAACTCAAAACTTTTTTTTAAAGATTTGCATTACTGTTTTTTAATCTGTTCTGTTAGCCCCGTGTACTCAAAAAATGTTTTGCCAAAGTCAGACTATAATGTTGAAGAAAAGCAGCAAGAAAGGATGCTTAATTTGGGTACTTTTTTTTAAGAATGAAAGTTTGTTGTTCACATGTTTTTTTCTCGATCCTGAAAAATGTTGATTTCTGAGCTTATAGTGCGGTCAAAAATTCGTGGCGCAACTTATCCTCAAATTAAATATTTTTAACGGAAGAATCGAAGTCATCTACATTTTGCACAGCAGTTTGTCTCAATTTTCCTTAACTTAGTCATATTTTTCCACAACAGTTGAGGCTAGATTAAAGAACTTTTCTTCATAAATTATTGTATAAAATGCTACAAATCTCTTTCACTCGGGAAGAGGAATTGTTCACAGCACTTCCCGCTTCTCACACATTTTTTGTTTACGTAGAAGGGTTACGTCACAGCTCACCAATGACACATAGTGGCAAAACTACTTACCAGATAGAAATTAATTTGATAGTGAACACTTTTTTGTTTTTAAAATTTTCAAAACATGCGTTCAATAAAGATAATCTAGCGATTTAAAAAAAAATGACGAACGTGCTTTTAAGAGCGATAGTATCGCCCAAGCTGTAAACCTTTTAAAATCAGTAGAAACTACCCACTAGGATTTTTTATAAGTATTTCTAGAATGGAGTTAACCGTTCTTTACAAAAATATTGATCTGTTAAGACAAATTGATAC
Source organism: Aplysia californica (assembly GCF_000002075.1). Lineage (NCBI taxonomy): Eukaryota > Metazoa > Mollusca > Gastropoda > Aplysiida > Aplysiidae > Aplysia > Aplysia californica. The sequence continues at coordinate 154,868 of NW_004798021.1, read as the reverse complement.
AAGTCAATGTACAAAAGCTGGAGAGTCTATGTCCGATAGTTGAGGAGATATTTGACAATACGTTACGCCATGAATTTTTGACCGCCCTATGGACAAATAAACGTGAGACAAAATGAGTTACTTCTCGCAATCCACAAAAGGAAATATTGGCCAAAAATCAACACTGGGGTCAAAATTGTAGATTTTCTATTTATGACATTTTCTTTAACTATAACATGTCTTTTATTATTTTATACTTATAAATTCTAAAAACATCGCCTATAAGCTTGATGTATATATCTGAATCCGAGAAGTAACTCATTTTGTCCGCATGCTTCACAAACAGTAGGCCGACTGTGTTTTTGATAATAATGATGATGATGATGATGATGATGATGATGATGATGATGATGATGATAATAAT
>NW_004798021.1:152971-154253 GCF_000002075.1 Aplysia californica | reverse complement strand
ATAAATAACATTTGTATAGCGCATATCCCCGCTCAACTGCAGGCTCTATGCGCTTTACACTATATTATTGATCCTGTACTACTAACTGTACTGACATATTTCACGTCCTTCCACTCGTCCAGTGCCCTGGTCCGGAAGTGTCGGTCACAGGGGAGGGAAGTGTCAACGGTTAGACAGCCAATCGGAATGGAGGAAGCAAGGTCAAAGTTGTCGTCATGGTAACTGGAATTCATCCAATGATCGTAGGCCCTGACGCCAATGCCTCGGGTGGCTCGAAACACCATCTGCCAGTCTGTGTCCGCTGGGAACACAAGGGGTGAAAATGGTGAAATGGTAGAGGTTTAACGCCCCTATCAACACTATTAGGTTATTTAGGGGCGGGACCTCCTAGTTTAACGTTTGTCTCCGAAAGGACAGGACCAAGTGGGACATTGGTGTAAAGTGCCTTTCCCAAGGACGCAACGTCGGACCTAGCTGAGGCTCGAACCCCCGAACCCGCAATTTCAAGACTACGAGTCTAGTAGCCTAACCACAAGGCAATCGACGTCACTGAACTCAGGGGGAGAACTCACGTTAGGTTATTTCTCTTTCTTGTTGGTATTTCCCAGAAGCACACACGAAACATGCCATATTATTATGTTGCTGTATGTATATGCTGGTTAATTTTGATCTATTTTTAAAATAAAAATGTTTATGCTATTGATAAAGTATGCATGTTGGTTTATCTTCCCCTGCTTGTACAACTGAGAAATTTTGCGTACGTTTATCTATTTCCCATTGTTAATATTACTGAGAAAGAACACAACCATTGTTAATACTACTGAGAAAGAACACATGAGATGATATAATAATTTCCCCTCTACATGCTGTTGATAAATCAACTGTTATAATGTGAGTAGTCCACAGAAAGAACGGGCATAGTCACAAGCTGAAAATCGTAAGGGTATCAATTTTGAACACTTGTTGACTCATGGCTGTATTTCTGTTCAGCTGTTGGTTGATTATAGTTGTCAGATTTCCCATCCAACAAGCATATATAGAATAAACCACCAATCAAACAAATATGAAGTTATAAGTCAACAAGCTTTTAAAATTGATACCCTCACAGTTTTCAGTTTATGATTATGCCCGTTTTTCCAGTGGACTCCTCATGTATTAATTTATTTCTCCTTGTTCAAGCGGACTGGCGCTGAAAGGTAAGCCGGGGTCTAACCCGCCTCCTAAATTATCTGACAATTTTTTTTTCAATATATTTTTAAAATGTTTTTTTATATTTTTTTTT
>NW_004798021.1:148618-149735 GCF_000002075.1 Aplysia californica | reverse complement strand
AGTGGCTTGATGGCGCTGCCTCAGGCGGACAATGACAGAGTGTGACACTGCAAGCCTTCAGGCAACTTCTCAGACTCCAACTCTATCCTGCAGCCGTGCCATAGCTCTGGCACGATCAAAGTCTCTCAGCTTTTGTCTCGGTGGCATGTTGATGCGATAGTGGATTTTGCGCAAACGGCGGCTTATATTGCCACCAAAGTGAGCACAGTTCGAGACCATGCCTCCGTTTATCACGTGCACCAGAAATTTAAGCTGAGAAATGTCCGTTGTGTTGCACACAAGTTGATAAAAAACAGCAAATTTGGGGATAAAATTCTCCGAAGATTTCCGTGCTGCACAGGGTGGTTTTGTCCCTTTAGGAAGCTTTGCAGCACGCATTGTTAACCCATTCACATTTTCAGAGCAAACATATTAAAAATTCCTTGCTGTCTTTTTTTTCGGATTTAAAAACAAAAATCATGGCTGTCTGTCAAGGTGGTCCTTAACTTATGTTGAAGTCTGTAGCAAAGTACATATCAAATAAAAGAGAAATTAACATAAAAACCCATTGGTGTTGATCATTTAAAGGTATAAGTATTTTGTAGAAGAATCTGGCCTGTGAAAGTGAGATTTTTAAAAAATTCCATCTCCGTATTGGAGATCCCTCTCATCTTGGATATTAGGTCTATGACAAAAACTTTCTTCAGAAAAATTGAAATCTTTGTCATCACTGTTTGCCTCTCGATAAATTTCCGCTACAACCTGATCCGTAGACCTTGTCAACCGTGGTGAAGCCATCCTGGCGCAATTAGACGCTGGCTATAACATTTTTTTATTTTTTTTTAGGGAGGTAAGTGTTTTACGTCACTCGCAACTGCATCAGGTCATTTGAGCGCGCGGGACACTTTAAACATTTTCATTTGGTAGGAAATTTTGAACTTTTCCCGGGTGGCGGTTATAGCCAACTCTTATCGATTTTAGACCACCAAGAGATCTTTAACGTGCGCAACTTGCATACAGGACCTCTGAGATTGTTCGTCCTTGTCCAAGAATGCTAGGTGTAAATCTTTCCTACCAGAAGATCAGGGGTGTGGTTGAAATACAGCAGTAAGAACGCGCCAAGGAGAAGCTGTAGAAA
>NW_004798021.1:146800-147999 GCF_000002075.1 Aplysia californica | reverse complement strand
GGGGGGGAGACCAGAGATGGACATGTTCCGACTGCAGTGACCCCAACACAGCAGACAAGTAAGGACAAGTAAGTAATAAATGTCATCCATACTTTGCACAGCAGTTTGTATCAATCTGTTTTAACCAAATCATATTTTTACAGAACAATTGGGGCTAAATTTTAAAACTTTTCTTCGTAGATTTATACAAAATGCTTGAAATTTCTTTCACACGTAAAATGGAATTATTCACAGCACTTCCCGCTTCTCACACATAATATTTTGATTATGAATATGGCCTACGTCACAGCTCACCAATGACAATTTTTAGTTGCAAAACTTGTTACAAGAAATTATTTTTATAGTGAATACACTGTTTGCACTAATGGTTTTCAAAACATGTGTTCAATAAGCATAATGTCTAAATTAGAAAAGCATGATGGACTTGCTATTAAAAGCAATATTGCCCCAGCTGTAAACATTTAAAAATCTGTAGAAATCCCCCCTTGGATTTTTATTAGTATTTTATAAAGAAATTTTCTAGAATATAGCTAGCAGTTCTTTACAAAAATGTTGATCTGTTAAGACAAATTGACACATGTCATTATGCAAAACAAAAATTAGAGAACCAAGGTTTGATAGTTGATGAGATATTTGACAATAAGCTGCGCCAGAAATTTTTGACAGCGCTTAGTATGGTATATGTCTGTGAACTGTTCTTTGCCGATGGTTGTGCGTTGATTGTTCATGAAGAATCCAGGGTGTAAAACTTTGTTGATCATTTTTCAAATGTATTAATGAGAACTCTGGACTCACACAGGAACTCTCGTGGCCTAGAGGTAAGGGTGTTCACCTCTCATTAATAGGTCCCAGGTTCGAATCCAGATAGTGACGGAAAATGTTCTCCTCTAAAATTGTCTCCTTTCACCTTCTTTCCTGTTGTCTAGCAATGTTCTGTCGTCTCCTTTCGTCTTCACTTTCTGCCCCAAACCATTTGACCTCTTTTACCCCATCACCTGGGCTTCTGACTCTTTTTGCAGCCTTTCGACAGTTACTCCTTGGCTCTTTCTTGCTTACTGCTGACTGTCAGCTACACCCCTGATCTTCTGGTTGGAAAGATCTACACCTAGCCTTCTCAGACCATCATCATCATCATCATCCAGTGCCAGATCTGCGACAGACATCGGCGATCATGATTTTCCATTCATTCATTTGCTCGG
>NW_004798021.1:140141-142825 GCF_000002075.1 Aplysia californica | reverse complement strand
GTTAAAGATCCCTTGGTGGTCTAAAATCGATAAGAGTAGGCTTCGGCCGCCACCCGGGCAAAATTCAAATATTTCCTACCAACTGAAAATATTAAGTGTGTCCTGCGCGCTCATATGACATATTATGCAGTTGCGAGCGCCGTAAAACACTTTACAAAAACAAACAAAAAAGACACTCACTTGCACGTGGAGCGGATGGCACAGTAAGACGCACACTGAAGAATTGAAGAAGCACGGCGAGCCATACCTCCGGGGGAAGTGACAGATATTCCTGGAAACGACTTAAAAAACTTTGACTTAAACTTTGAATTTCCGTCCACAAGATGGTCCCTGGTTATCACATGATACACCGTGTACAGAAATAAGGAACACGTAGACAGGTGCACCATACTGGCTTACCTATTTTGTCCAAATTGAAGAAAGTATTGGAAGAATCTGTTTAAATAGTTCTCTTAGATTTAGAGAAGAAAAAAAATAATCCTCAGAGTGGAAACAATATCACCTGAATAAAAACTTTATTTCGCCATTTAAAAATGTAAGATTCGTCACATTTTGATTTGTAATGAAACTTTATTTTATTATGATTAAAATATTCAGCATTATAGAATGTAAGATCTCCAGACAATAATGTCAGTTTGAAAATGATTCAGCTCAATGAGCAAGTGCTTGCGTGCGTGCACGCGAGCTGCGCTGGTCTCTTCAGGCGTGAGTGAGTGGTGAAGTGGTGTAGTTGTGGAGTGGAGGAGTGGAGGAGTGATTGGTGTAGTGGTGTAGCTGTGGAGTGGAGGAGTGGAGGAGTGAGTGGTGTAGTGGTGTAGCTGTGGAGTGGAGGAGTGAGTGAAGGGTACATCAAAGGCCTTATCGTCTCAACACTACAAGTTATTGCTTTCTGCTCAGTGAGGCGAGGAGAGAGAGGGGCTGGAGAGGAGAGATGGAGATAAAGAGAGAGAGAGAGAGAGAGAGAGAGAGAGAAAGATTCAAAATGATTTATTGATTTGGCCCATACATCCACATATTTTAACATATGGTTCGGCAATTAAATACATTGGTGCAGGACATTGGATGTTTAACATAAATTGGACATGCACGCCCACATACACACATGCATGCACGCACGCACACACGCACAGAGAGAGAGAGAGAGAGAGAGAGAGAGAGAGAGAGAGAGAGAAGGGGGAGAGAGAGAGAGAGAGGGGGGGCTGGGTCACCGTCCGTTCAATGAGTCCCTGTCCGACACGAGTTTTTAGTTTTAGTTTTAGTAAAAGTTTTGTGGCTCTTGCAACACAATAAGGTCAGATAAGTGCCGAAGAATAGATATGTTAAAAAAGAGTAAAATACACCAAAATAGAAGGAGCAGAGATCAGGAAGACAGATGTTTGATAGGAAAGAAGGAGCAAACCACACCAAAGCACGAGTGTTTCACATCTCACAGAGTCACTGAGTCATTAAGTCACAACATGGTCACTTCTGACATTTACAGCCGGGCACTGGACACAACATCACAGGATAATGTCACTTTTAAGGACAAACGGGATAAACCAGATTTCGGGGGTTTACAGAAATCCTGATCTACACCCAAAGTGGGCATTGCCCTACCTGAAAGAGAAGTTTGGTTTCTCTGGTGTGTATATTTAATTTGTTTGGTTACAGAGAAAACTCACCTTGTCTTTTAAAGAAACTGAACAAGGATCCAAAAACCTTACCTTCGATTTTCTCAAAACAACATTTTTCGGAATAGATCTAGCCCCATTGTGCTGAAAAGCGACCATATTATAAAAACAAACAAACAATCAATCAATCAATCAATCAATCAAACAAACAAACAAACAATCAAACAAGTAAGCAAAAAATATCCACCACTTTGTAAAAGAAGCATAACCTGCTTGTTCATCCTTGTGAGGCAGCGTGGTAGAATCAGGCTCTCGTCAAAATAATGAAATCGAAGAAAACAGCAGTTTTCTCATTGCTTAGCGATTTTTATCAAATTTTTGGTTTTTGGCTCAACACCTTTTATGTCCATTTACAAACACATTCCTTTGAGGATTTAACCGAAAACGTTGATTAAAGGCACAAAAATATAAATTTACAGTTTCCATGGAATCTCCAGATTTGGAATTTGCTAAGCTTTGGAGGCCATTTTCTCGCTAATTTTACCTCTTAAACCAGGTGAGCCCCACCTCCTTCAATCCGAAATATCTCCACTTATATTGAAGATGGATGGGTAATTTTTTCATTGAAAGCAAGACGAATGAACAAGCTTTAAGATGATACCAATAACTCAATATGCCCCAAATTGACAAGAGCCTGATTGCACCACGCTGCCTCACATTTTCCCATGATGATTTTTCTGTCTGAAACCTAATGAGACATAGCGTATGATAGAGCAACAAGCATAGCATGACGACGACATATTATGCAGATTTGTGGTTCTGATATGTTTATAATTGTTGGGCATGTGTCGCAACACTGCTTTTGCTGTGCTGCCGATCAGACAGAATTGTGTGCCCAATTCAGCCTGGATGAGTTAATGGCAGGGGCTGGGAAACAACGACTAGACTAGGATGATTGGGTGGTTTGATGATTTTTGTTGTTGCTGTTTTGTTTGTTGTTTCGTTTTTTGTTTGTTTTTTGGTTGTTGTTTATTGTTGTTGTTGTTGTTTATTCGTTGTTTCGTTTTTTGTTTG
>NW_004798021.1:120502-137874 GCF_000002075.1 Aplysia californica | reverse complement strand
CTTGGTGAATTCCAAAGCTGGTGAGTCCATGGAAACTGTAAATTTGTATATTTGTGTGCCTTTAATCAACGTTTTTGCTGAAATCCTCAAAGGAATGTGTTTGTAAATGGACATAAAAGGTGTTGAGCCAAAAAACAAAAATTTGATGAAAATTGCTAAGCAACGAGAAAACCTGTTTTCTTCGATGTCATTATTTTGATGAGAACCTGATTCCACCACGCTGCCTCACGTATTTCGTCGACCATCACAGACAAATCGATGGCTGAGCGCATAAAGTGACTATATCCACTCTAGGTCAAAATGAAGTAATGGACTTGGATAGTGACATTTTAAGCAGCTCTTTTACCTCTGTAAATTATATCTAAGCCAGTAGCTTAATTCGGTGTGGAGATATTGACGTTTCTTTTTTTTTTTTATTGTGTTATAGAGATGTCAACATCGTCAAAATTTCAAACTCATTTTTCTCGAAACTGTGAAGAGTGGATATAGCCACTTCTTGCACTCAGCCGTCGAAATGAGAAAGACGAATTTGCATATTTCATAGTATGCAAGTTGTTGCATTTCTTTTGGGTTTTCAGATTTAAGTTGTTGTTGTTGTTGTTGTTGTTGTTGTTGTTGTTGTTGTTGTTGTTGTTGTTGTTGTTGTTGTTGTTGTTGTTGTTTTTGTTGTTGTTGTTGTTGTTGTTGTTTTGTTGTTTAAGTGTTTCCAAACCAGCTCGACTTAAGGAGTTTTTCACATGAACAGATTGCCTGTCCCCGATGAATAAATGATTATAAAGTCTAAGAGTTAACGATTATTTATGGAGTCTAAGCGTTTCCGATTATGGAGTCTAAGAGTTAACGATTATAGCTTTAAGAGTTAAGAGTCTAAGAGGTGCGAAGTTCTCTACAAGCCATGGTGGGTGAATGGTCAGGGAAATTATTGTGTCTTCACGTGAGATGCTCACAATGAAAATGTTCTCTTTGAACGTAAATCTTTCAAGTCCGCAGAATTCTCCGATCATGGTCAAGAGGTGAAAAAAAAAATATGATTTAATGCATGTCGGAACATGGCATTAAGAAACTAGATAATGTCGACCCACTCTAATCCATCATTCCGCTCTCGGTGTAACCAATTGTAAAATGTTTCACTGCCCCTATGACACAATTTAGGTCACTTAGATACAGCGGGGTTTTTCAACCCTGCCTGCTAGAGCCAACAGGGGCTGAATGGGATAGAAAGCCGGCGAGTTTTTTAAAGCTTTTCAAACCTCGTCTTTCACATTTAAAAAAAAATTTGAGGGTTTTACGGCGCTCGCAATTGCATAAGGTCATATGAGCGCCAAGGGGTGGGTGTCAACAGAGAAGTCTTTACAGGGAATCAGACTTACTCTGCTCATCTCTCTAGCTTCAACAGCAAAAGGTCTGCTTCAACTATCAAGGCACCCCGGAAATAGCAGGTCACAAGAGTGACAAACATACAAAAGAAGTAGAGGGATATGACAATAGTATGGATTAGGAAAGAAATAGCAACAGTTCCCTGTTGTAAATCAGGTACAGTTATGAGCGTGACATGAATCAGCCCATTTATAATTCTATTGTTCTTGAACGAGAAGTGTCCCCCCTTTGGGAATGGCCTAAGGACACTACAGTCAGTGGCACTGCTCCACTTTCTCAGACAGATGATGTAAACCGGCTTGTGCTGTAATTGTGATGTCTTTGACTCAACGTGGCATGCTTGTGGGCTCAATCAAGGTGGAACTTTTTTTCCCCACTTTTTTAAACATTTCTAGGTAAAAAAGATGGGGTAAAACAAAGCTACTTTGTTTATTTCCTTGTATTTTTGTAGCGAATTTGTTTTCCCCTCCGTCAGCGAGAAAGGAAAAACAGAGTATTTGAATTTCAAGTAGGGCCTAGAACTGCGAGCGTGTTTGAAATGATGGGTTTTTTAAAATTGAATTATTGAGCTGTATTGAGCTGTACGCTGAGCTCACCTGAGCATAGCGAACAGACAGATAACTGCAAACAGTTCTTTTCAAACAATAGTTTTTAAAGCAAGATCAGGATTTGTTTGGTGATATCGATTTTTAACCGCTTTTCTCAACGGTCGAAGGATTATTTAATGGATGGCACATCCGATATGTCATTATGTCATCCATTTTGTGGTAAAAGTAAAGTATAACGGTCCCCCCCCCCAAAAAAAAAGCAACACCACCATGTCTTCTTACGTCATCTTTTAAAGTAGAAGTTCAACCTTTCGCCAATAAGGCTTCATAAGGATCATAGCATCTGAGGAAAAAAAAAGATTCATGACGCCATAGCAACAAAGCGTTCACTATAAGTTACGTATTGGCAAAGATAGTACATAACAAGATGGTCCACTCAGCCAAAAAAATGTCCGCCGGAAGTTCGCTCTTTGCTTCAGATGGCGCTGCAGTCTGTTTTGAAGCTCTCTTTCGTTTCTCAAGAAGAAGAATGGGAATAGCACCTCCTTGCGTGCGCAGATCGACTGCGATTCATCAGCTTTTCGGGTTCGTTCAGTGCGGAGTTTTAGGGGGGGGGGGTATTTCAATGACCTCTCGCCTTTCATTCTAAAGTCAAATTTAACGAAGAAAACAGTCATCCTTTCCTTCGGAAGAAGTTTTTTGTAAGCGTAACCATTTTAAAAAAAGCGTTCTTCCGAAATTTGAATTCTTATTTATTCAAAAACTTGTTAGTTTCACTTTGATTTTTTAAACACAAGTAGGGTAACTCTGTTCGCAAAGGGTGCGCTTTTGCGAAGAGGGCGCCACCGAATTTTGAGGACACTTTTTTAATTGGCTCAATGAGAGGAGTGGACCCTCTTGTTATGTAGACTCTTTGGTATTGGTACGATTTGGACAATATCGAAAAGAGCCGAAGCTCGGATAAAGAAAAGCTAAGTCGTTACTGCCATGGTCCTGGCTGAACGTATAGATACGTTAAATTGGTCACACATAGTGTTGAAAGCTCACGCAGAACTGGCAAAAATTAAATTAGGGAAAAAAGGGGGGGGGGTAGGGTAGATGTACAATCAAGTGCAACAGCACAAAGAAAGGGAAATACAAAGGTAAAAGTCTCACCACATCATGATTGTCTTTGTACATTATTGTGATCTCACCCTGATGTTTCCTGCTTCTGTCCGACATGTTGTGGTCGTTTAAGGGAGATCAAATCTTTTGATTCATTCAAATGTCAGCTGAAGTCATTTCTGTTTTTAAATTATAAAGATGAATATTTGGAGTGATTTTCTTTTAGTCAGAACAAAACGTTTTATGTTACTGTGGTACCGTGTATTGTATTGTAAAGCACTCAGAGCTTGTGTACTTTAATCGCAGTTGAACGCTTAATAAATGTCATTTATTATTATCATTATAATTAGTGTAGCCGCAACCCAACAGTGAATCTCTACCTCACCCCTCCTTTTTTTCTTTCAAACCCCCCCCCACCCCCTATTAAAAAGCACGACCTATAACCTCAAAAGGACCCGAGCCACATAAGAAAAAGGCCTTGAAAACTTCACAAACCGCCAGCGGGTCTTGCCCACGACCACTCATCCAAAAAATGTCTCACCTACATTGCTTAATAGTTTTGTAAACCTGAGCTCAGTAACCACGCCAACACAAATTAATGCTACACTGAGAGGAGTTTTTAGTTTCTTTTTACTACAAGAAGAAACGAGAGAATGACGTAAAAAATGCTTTAGATATATTCTTCTAACTTAAAGTGCACCGCACAATCAGATTATAAGCATAGTTTCTAAACGAGAAAACATTACAATGTCTTTTTTTTAATGCCAGATAGTTCCGTTACAACTACGAAGGCCAAAGCAGATGAAACCAATGATTTTCTATACATGCAGCAAATAAACAAAACCCAAAAAAAAACAACGCACTTAAAAGTTGCCTGTTGACTTCGTCGTTGAATTTCAAATAAGCAGGCTTTAATGACATAGACCTAAACTATTTAATTCTGCATTCGTCGTAGACGTTACAATGTGTCCTTCTCCCATGGCGACGCGCTGTTTGTTGGCACTTTAAACATGAAGTTTAACTTCATTAATAATTCAAACTTCTCATTTTGCTTTCCGTATATCTAACTTAGAGAGGCAGGCAACAACATGTATACTTTGAAATATGCAAATTCATGTTTCTGATTGGTGTACAATGCTTCCAAATGTTATGGAATATTGCCGTTGATTTTTTGCTGGTCAGACATAACATGTGTTCACTTCATGCTTAAATAGTTACCGACCCCTTCCATGCATCCAAATGTAATTATCATCATTTAAAGAGCTGGATGCTTTAACCTGCATGACGGAGACCACCACGGCTGTGTCGGATACATACCAATAGAGAGGAAAATACTCGATAAAACTTCTTGTTCCTAAACATCTATGCACACAGTGCTGATACGTTTTATCAAACCTTCTTTTGACGTATTTAATACGTTTGCCGGTGATCAGGTTTTCCTTAGTAGTGAGGCAAAAACTACCTTTCTCAAGTAGATATTTTTATACCCACCTCCCCCCCCCCCCAAAAAAAAAAACCCCAACACAATTTAGATAATTTAAAAGGCGGCTTCAACCATGCCTACCCCGGTCAAGCTGGGATGTGAGGGATACAACACTCCAGGAAAAAGACAAGCATACTTGATAATAACTCTCCCAACTCGGAAATCGAACTCAAACTCGGATGTCCACCCCCCCCCCCCCAAAAAAAAAAACAACCAACAACCAGGGCAGTGTTTCTGACTGAAGTTGTCTTTAGGCCATTCCCAAAGGGAGGACATTAACATGTTCGCATGCACAGTAAAATTGTAAATGGGCTAATTTATAATCAATGTCATGCCCATACTGTACCGGATTACCATAGGGCGAACTGCTGCTTTTTCTTTCCTCATCCTTACTGTCGTCATTTTCCTCTACGTCTTTTGTATGTTTGTCACTTTCTTGTGAACTGATATTTCCGGAGTGCCTTGATAGTCGAAGTAGACTTTGTGCTCTTGAGGCTAGAGGGGTGAGCAGAGTTAAGGTGACAATCCATATGTGCGGGACGGCAGCGGCAGCCGCACAGTAGCGGAGCGATAAAAATCGCTCCAACAGAAACATCAATGCCTGAATCCATAAATGCGGGACGGCAGCGGTACGGAAGCGGGACGATAAAAATCACACCCAGGAGCGATTCTGCCGCTGCGCAGCTCTGCCGCAGACAAAAATATGTGGCGGAATAGGGTTGACTGTGAAGAATCTCTGTGTGATGCAGTCAATTCATTTGACACGAAAAACTTGCTGAAACCATTGCACCCCTATGTCATCGTTCATCCACCCATTTTCTTGATATGCCCAAATGATGCCTTCTGGGCTGTCCTGAATGGCAGAGGGATGGATGGACCTGTTCGTTATGCTAGTGACAAAAGATCAAAATAATTGCAACTTTACAATACTGGCGAAGTTACCCGTCGGCCGTGGCGAATACTCAAAACAAAAAAGGCGCCAACATACCTTCCCCTTGAATTTGCCACTTGCGATATCGCACATTTTGTCCTGCTGCCGTTCCGCTGCCGCACATATGGATTTAATGTGACTTCCGGTACCGCACATATCGGCCCGCTGCTGTGCCGCTGCTGTACCGCTGCCGCTGCCGTCCCGCACATATGGATTGCTACCTTAAGCCGGATTCTTCGTTTGGACTTTTTTGTTGACATCCACTCCTTGGCGATCATATTATAACCTTATGCAGTTGCAAGCACCGTAAAACCTTGCGAAAACTTTTTTTTTTAACCCTACGAATTTGGCTATCCTCCTGTGTCTAACTGCTACACAACAGACACCGGTAAAAGCCGCCATTTTGGCACAATTTGATCAAATCTTCCAGACTCAACCATGTCTGACTTTTTTTTAATCAACAGTGGACACATTGGCTTTATTTGATGAAACAACCAATCAGAATTCTTTAAGGTTACTTGTTGGCGCGCGGACACGGAAAGGCCATTATGGATTTCCGGTTTAAATTTCATGAATAGAGCCGATGCCAAATTTGATACAATGTTTACTGGTGCCACCATTGATCGGTCCGACACGGTCGGATGATATCGAAAAGACTGGGTTCATTTAACCAATGGGTAAAGGGTTGTGCCCGCATCCGATTAGGACATTGGAGATTACCTTGTAAGTGAAACAACCTCCTGGGCCTTCAGCATATTGTGGTAGGGTGACCAGTTCCTTTCCATGCCGCCTTTACTTCCCCAAATCGAAGTCAAATACCCATTACTGCTGGGTGGGCAGGAGGGGGGCGAAAAAATGCGTGTCCGCAGGTTATCCCCTGATAAATCAAAATTGAACTCACTTTTTAAAGCTTGTTGTTGTTGTTGTTGTTGTTGTTATTGTTGTTGTTGTTATTGTTGTTGTTGTTGTTGTTCTCGTTGACGATATTTTTATGAGCAATCTACGAGGGGAACCAACACATCCTACACGTCTGTCTGCTGTATAATGGGGCAGGAACACTCCTCGCTGGGGGGGGGGGGGGTTGGGGGGGGGTTGGGGGGGGGTTGCAGTTTTTGTTGGGGGAGGGGGTTGGTAATGTAGGCTTTTCACGCCCCTATCGATACAGTTAAGAATACATTCTCATTTAAAAATTTGCTGCTTGGAGTGACAGTTAAAAACCAAATACATCTGTTCTTGCGAATAAATTTCGCAACTGTTATAGAGTAAGATTTAGAGTTGGAGTCTACAATGGTCGACTACTGGAGAGTGAGTTCAGGATCACAGCAAGTATCAAGAATACATCAATGACATGACGTTTTGGTGACTGGTCACTGGTTTGTGTCCTTGGCAAGTTGCGCTAGATCTAACCCTAGCTCAAACAAACAGGACTCTGCACAGTGGCGACCGGTAATGGCAGCATTTACCTTGACTGGATCATCTTACAACGGAAAGCTGAGAACCGAGGAGTGAAAGACGCTGGTTACAAAATCTGCAGCGGTGCCCCAACGGTCAGCCACACTATGGGACAGGCCAAGGTGGAGTGCCAGATTGATAACATTATTTATTATATTTATATGTATAATACTATATGTTACAACATTGTAACCCAACTTTCCTCAAAGGGATCAGAAAAAGGGAAAAAAAACTGAACTAAATAACAGTTTCATCTTCTCCATCGAGCAACTCTCCCAGATCCTTAGACAATGGTGAGCTTGTTTTAGTTTTAGTAAGAGTTTTACAGCATTTGCAACACAATAAGGTCAAATAAGTGCCGAATATTAGAGGTGTTACAAAAGAGTAACAAACACTAAAACGAAGGAGGGGAGATTAGGAAAATAGATGTTTGATAGGGAAAAAAGGAGCAAACAACACCAGAGCACCTGCCAACCACCCTTTTAGTGAGCTTGGTGACTTTTATGGACACAATATGTATCAACTACTCACATACAGCCATTGTTAACGATCAAGACAAATTTCTCGCTGCGAAATGAATAAAGATTGGCATTGTCATTGTCAAAAAAGGAGTCATTTGAGGGGGGAAACTTCCGTCATCTGTGCACACTTTGTAACATAACTTTTTTATATCCAACTAAGATAACATCAGATTTATCAAGATAAAGAAAAGCTGCCGGCGTGTTCGTAAAACATCAAGTTTTTAAAATGTCAACCAAAACTGGGAAAAACTTAACAATCTCCAACTTCTTAGACGCATTCAGCCACAAGGACGTGATCGGCTCTGTTTTGGTTTCAGGACAAGGAAGGCAAATCCACGACCGTCACATCAGATAGACATACCTCATCGTGCTGAGAAAATTTCGAAAATGTTTGAGGAGGAGAAGGTGTTAAGGTCATAAGGATCCTTGTGCCTGTAGGATAGGGCCACAGTCCACGCGTCAAGAGTGACCCTTGAATGGTTGTAAGAAGAGTTTGGGAAACGCCTTGTCAGCCGAAAACTTACAAATGGATGGTCTCCGTATTCCCTCGACTTGATCCCAGATAGATGCTTTTTTCTTTGGTGTTTTTTTGACAGACAGAGTCTACGGAAACAACCCACAGGCAATCGAACAGTTGAAAATCAATGTTGATCATGAGGTCAGAAGAACGGCCTAGAAACGTGCTATGGAGTTAATAAAAAATTTTAGCGGCGATTTCGAGCTTGTCTGGAGAGAAACGGTCAACACCTGGATAGTTTTTTAATGTGCCTTTGATTTTCTTCTTATTGACAAACGTGACATCTTCTTGTTTGAATATAATTTGTACAAAGTTTTGTTGAAATTGCTCCAAAGACGACATAGTTAATGCCCTTTAAATGGGTCTTTCTTTTGTAGACACAAGGTAGTAGAGTGTTTTGAAGGCACAAAATCCCCCTTCTCCCCCCCCCCATAAAAAAGAAATAAGAACAACACCCCACGACTCCTTTTATGCCAGAAAATGAGATGGGTAAAAGTACTTTCGGAAAGAAGACACACATTTGAACCCTTATCGAATTTTAACTCACACGTCAGTGTATTGACCGAGCACATTACAAACCGCACCACAATGGCTTGTCAACTCAAGTACGATCAAACACGGAGAGCATTCGTAAAAGGTTGAGCGTCAACAGAAACGATAGCTGGCGAGACAAGAATTCTCACAAGCAAATGTAAAAAAAATGGAGCGGCGATCCTTAATCCAAACATCTGCTCCCCCTTTTCCAATCATAGAAAGCTTTTAAAAAATCAATATTACCAGGTACATGATTACACAAGTGAAGCCTGAAGTTGGCTGGGAGTTGTAGTTTCGCTGGTCAAAAACTGGAGAACCAAACACCCACTCTTTGATTCTCGTGGCCATCAGAGAAACTGCTATCGATACTTCAACTGCATTCATTGGCTATCAATATTTATATCAATATAACCATCAATAAAACTGGCATGCGCTGTACAAAGCAAGCGTCTAGTCACCCCTATTTGTTCACACAGTTATCACAAAACTCTGCACAGTATGAAGAGCAATGCACGATCATTTACCGCTATTCTCAGGGCATTGTTTCCAATGATACCTCAAGCCTGAATGTGACGTTTACAGCAAGCTGAGCTCCCTGCCACTCTACTTCCGGTGGCTTTGAAAGTGCGCAGATTGAATATGTAAATCTTGTAGATCTGTGTTTGTGGGAGTTCCCACGAGACTGGGTGGTTAAAAAAACAAGTAAGAGCCCATGAAATACTGATAATTTTATAGTTCATATTATGAGATTTTGTTCTTGACTGGTGTTGACTGAGATAATAAACAATGGGGTCACATTAAACTTAAGCAATTCGTTGCATAATTTTAAAAAATATAAAAAACACGCGCGCACGTACACACACATTGTCATACATACACAGACACATACACACGCACACACACACACACACACACACACACACACACACACACACACACACACACACACAAAGAAACAAACACACACATACATATATATATATATATATATATATATATATATATATATATATATATATATATATATATATATAAGAGAGAGAGAGAGAGAGGAGAGAGAGACAGAGAGAGAAAGAGAGAGAGAGAGAGAGAGAGAGAGAGAGAGAGAGAGAGAGAATATCTGCATTTGTGTGGGCACGTGCCTATTTGCATGTATATGTATGCTTGCACGTCTTTACAGAGCATTATTCTGTCGACTGCAAGTGAGTACTTTGCTCTTGGGAAGTCAAGGTCATGTTTGCCAGCGAAGAACGAGCATCACTTTGAACTTAAGATAGAAACATTTCATTCAGAACGCCGTAGAAACAAAACACATTGTTCAAACAAACCCAGACATCTCGATCAGCTAATTGTAACAAAAGTAATCAATTACCGCGCTCTATAGTCCACTTTTTCCAACAATTCCTCCCACACGGTTTCTGCACACAGCACCACCTAGGAAAAGACACAGCCCTTTCGCTGTCGGAAGGACACAACATGATATCTCCATTCACAACGCATTAAATACTTTTGTTTTATCACTTAAAAATAGTATGGGGAAAATTTTCCGCCAGAACTGTACCGGATATTTCAGTTGCTACATATAACCATGGTCTACTGACTGTATATGCCACTCATCTCCATGGTCTACTGACGGTGTACGATTTTTACGTGTACATGTCTATTGTATATGCAGCAAGAAAAAAAAATGGTTATTTTGAAGTGAGACGAATGACGTAGTGATCTGAATGAACTGATTGTCGACAAAGATGATGATGATCACCGCTAGCCGTTCTCACACTGTGTCGTATTATACCCGACCAACAGTAGAGCTCTCCATCGACTTCTGTCCTGGGCTCTTGTCTCTACCTCTGTCCTGCTGTATCCGAGCTCCTTTAGGTCCGACTCGAAGTTCCTCATCTAAGTACTTTTAGGTCTTTCTCTCTTTCTCTTTCTTTAAGGCTTCCATCTTAAGGCTTGTTGGATAGTGCTCGATTTCGGTCTTTTCCAAAGTGTGTCCAATCCACTTCCTTTTCTCTTTCTGATTGTTATTTCTATACTTTGTGTATTTATACAATGATAGTAGACTCAAAATGGTTCACTTCTAGATCTGCTTTTTTTTTAAATAGGTCGGTAGGAGGGTCGATACGTGGATGAACTGAAAAGTTACGCCTGTTATTCCATTACTTTTAACTTATTTTTTATCAATTATTATCGACCACTACTGCACAATATTTCGATTTCTACTCCTTCATTTTCACTCAAATGTGCGTGTCACAACATGTGGTTGGGTACCTCGGTCAGAACTTCCGACGTTTTTTTCCCTTTACCCCTGACTAAATGAATACCTAAATGGCAAGTCTGAAGGACAGTCTCGGTGACAATGAGGCTGAGGTAGAGGCCGACGTTTGATTGTGGTGGAGACACAAAATTCTCTTCACTGGTCTCTTCATGAGCGGGGGACGACAACTGGTCCATAGTAGGCGACTCTGTGTAGATCTCCACGGAGACTTTAGCAAACACTAAAGTAACCAGCGACTAGCAGAGAGTCAAAGCTTGTTTTTAGGGTGTCATTAGTTCAAAAAAGTATTTCAAATAAAAGACGTTTGCCTAAACAGGCATTACTCTTCAGCCAACGTTTGTATTGTTGTGTGTTTGATACAGTGGAAAGGGGGGGGGGGCATTGCTTGTGCACAGAGAAAGGCAACCATAATTGATACAAAAGAGCTCTGATTCCATTTGAGAAATGTTGAACAAAGAGACGTCGTTATCGGCGCAGGGCGGGGACATGAAGGAAAGGCGAATATTTCAGAGACCTCTTCCTTTAGAGTTTGTGGAGTACTACATGTCACATTGTACTCTGTCGACCCTGCCTATCGAATAATAATAATAATAATAATAATAATAATAATAATAATAATAATAATAATAATAATAATAATAATAATAATAATAATAATAATAATAATAATAATAATAAAAATAATAATAATAATAATAATAATAATAATAATAATAATAATAATAATAATATAACATACATAGCGCATTTTTTAAAAAGTAGCTTAATGCGCTTTACATTGGAATACCCATTTTCAAAACCTTTCCTAATACTTCTTTTCTTCTCATGCAATATATATGTATGCAATCACACACACACACACACACACACACAGGGGGCTCTCGTGGCATAGAGGTTAAGGTGTTGGCCTCTCATTCAAAGATCCCGGGTTCGAATCCGGGTAGCAACCAAAAAAAAATTTTCTTCTCTAAAATTGTCTCCTTTCACCTCCTTTCCTTCTCTCTAGCAACGTTCTGTTGTCTGCTTTCATTTCCACTTTCTGGCCCACCCCTCACCTCCTCTGCCCCCTCCTCTGGGCTCCTGACTCTTTCAGCAGCCTTTCTACGCTTACTCCTCGTTCCTCCTTACTGCTGTCTTTCATCCACACCCCTGATCTTCTGGTAGGAAAGATCTACACCTAGCCTTCTCGGACAAGGGCGAAAAATTTCGGAGAGCCCGTGTGCAAGTTGCGCACGTTAAAGATCCCTTGGTGGTCTAAAATCGATAAGAGTAGGCTTCGGCCGCCACCCGGGCAAAATTCAAAATTTCCTACCAACTGAAAATATTAGGTGTGTCCCGCACGCTCATATGACTTTATGCAGTTGCGAGCGCCGTAAAACACTTTACAAAAACAAACAAACACACACACACACACTCACACACATTCACCCCCCCCCCCCCTTTCACACACACACACACGGATTACTTTAATACAGACGTAGGCACAGAACAACCATAATAAAAGTTAAAAATTAAAAAATAGAGCGACTGGCCAATAGTAAAAATTGTCAGCACACAGGTAGAGATACTCAGTAATTAGGAACCTTTCCACACTTGACTATCGAGGTCACGTATTCTGGGTACAACGGCAGACAGAGAGCCAAACCACGAACCGTAATACCATAGATCCTGGTAACCAGGGAGGTTGTAGGATATGTAGTTTGTCAATATAATATATTTATATCCTTTTTGTTGAGTGTATGCGTGAGTGCACAGGAACTTTGTTACATCCACTACTGTATAATTGTGAATGAGCAGGGCAAATTTGCCCCACAAAGAAGAATACAGATTATATTCATCGTCGTTGTCATTGTCATTGTCATTGTTATCGTCAATGTTTTCAGCAGCCGATAGAGGTTCCTTCCGTTGAGTTTGGTACGGTCGCAGCCTTAAGTTGGTCTTGCCACACACCGCAACTGTAACAAAGCATTTCATTAAAAGAAAATAGAGGGAGGTTGGTTGAAAATTATTTTTTTACCTCCAGTATACAGAACGCTAATCCACGTATATTCATAGCTTATTTTCTCATCCAATTTTTCAGTATCACAAATTTCCCCAAAAATTATATTTCTATTTGCTTGCGGTGTTGAAATTAACGTTACTTAAAATAAACACTCGGTTCGATTACAGAAAAGCTGGATTTGTTGGGTTTTTTGATAATTTTAATGACTGTAAACAACAAAGCGATACCGTACGTTACATGAACTCGTTCGCCACACACTGGGGGTTCAGCTAACCTCATCTTACGCACGCAGTAACTATGACGAAATAGTAAACGAAAGGGAAATAGAGGAAGTGTGGCCAAGAATAATTTTCTTAGACAACTTGACATGTTTGGGAAGGGGAGGGGGGAGAGACCAGGGTTAGGCTTTTTCTTCCACCCCACCCCCCACCCCCCTCCGCCCAAGGCAGTGCTACTGATTGAAGTGTCTTTAGGTCATTCCCAAGGGCATGTTCTTATGCATAGTAGACTTTTAAATTAGCTGATTTATCAATGCCATGCTCATACTGCGCCGGAACAATATCGGGGGAACTGCTGCTTTTTTGTCCTCATCCTTACTATCGTCATTTATCCTCTACTTCTTTTGTATGTTTATCACTCTCTTGTGAACTGGTATTTCCGGGATGCCTTGATAGTCGAAGTTTACTTTGTGCTATTGAGGCAAGAGAGGTGAGCAGAGTAAGCCTGATTCCCCGTTTGGACTTCTTTGTTGGCATCCACCCCTTGGAGCTCATATGACCGTATGCATTGCGAGCGCCATAAAACCTTACTAAAACTAAACATTAAAAAACTGCTTTTTTATGTCATTTCATTACGCCATGCAAATACATGTTTTTCTAGTGAAGTTGGCAAAATCTGTTTCCGCATGAACGCCGTTATTAACGAGCTGGTAGGCTAGTAGGACGCTGTATGCGAGGAACGTCACAGCGAGTAGGTTTCTCTATGGCATCGGTGGCCTAGTGGTCAGGCTACCGGACTCGTAATCGTGAGGTTGCGGGGTCGGGGGTTCGAGCCGCTGGCCCAACGTTGTGTCCTTGGGAAAGGCGCTTTACACGAATCTTCCTCACTTCACCCAGGAGGGATAGGGTACCCAGCCATAGACAGCGAAAGATCTTGTCAGTATGTTAGTGTTTAGCGCCTATAAATGGCTGCTTGCACTGTATGCTACCCTGGAAGTTGAGTTAGTTTCAGAATGCTCTCAGGTCTGCTGTGGTAATAGTATAGATTGTGAAGCGCATACAAATGTTATCTGTTATTATTATTAATATTATTATTATTATCATTATTATTAATATTATTATTATTATCATTATCATTATTATTATTATTATTATTATTATTATTATTATTATTATTATGTCCTATCTCTGACTTCTGTCATCGATATAACGTGTTGACCAGTAGCAGCTGTTGTTAGGTCCGTACTTTGATACAGTACTCGCCAACCTGGGTGATTTGGTAATTTTGATTGTCTGTGGAATCACCTGGGTAGTGACAGATATTATTCAATGTCTCGCAAGGAAATACGTGTAGCTAGGTGTCTGGCTGTTGAAAGTTGGCAAACTATGCTGTAATGTATAATAATAATAATTAATAATAATAATAATAATAATAATAATAATAATAATAATAATAATAATAATAATAATAATAATAACACAGGTTATGACTTGCTGTTGTCTATGTACATCAATAATGAGCGCGGGTTGCTGGAGAGCGCAACGGGAGGGCTCTCCTTCTTCCCTGTCTTCCTGTCTGAGAGTTAGTCATCATATCGCAGCATGGGTCCTGGAATTTTTGACAGGTAGACCACAATATGTGAAGCTAAACAACACAAAATCTGAAACAATTCTTTGTAACACCAGCGGTCCTCAGGGGTGTGTTTTGTCTTCAGTTTTGTATACACTATATACCAACGATCATAGAAGTATATATAAAACAACACGCTTAATTAAGTTTGCAGATGACTCCGCTATTATTGGATTAATAAACCTTGATGAAAAAGAGTATTTCGAAGAAATATACAGGTTTTTTAAATGGTGCAACTCAAATTTTCTAAAAATGAACCTCTCAAAAACAAAGGAAATGATTTTTGATTTTTAGAAGAGAAAAACCAACAATCCCACCACTTGTAATTGAACAAGAAACTATTGAAATCACGGATTCATACAAATATCTTGGCCTTACAATAGACAACAAATTTACAAGGCAAAATCACGTAAACAATATCGTTAAAATGATAAATCAGAGGCTGTACTTTCTGAGGAAACTAAAGTCTTTCAATCTGAATCCATCCATCCTTCAGATTTTCTACACCACCACAATAGAAACTTTGATAAATTTTGGAATCACTTGCTATGGTAGCAATCTGGGAAGGCAGCACATTATAAAACTAAATAAGTTGATAAAAAAAAAGGCATCAAGAACAATTGGTAGAGACCTAAGTAACTTTGAATATCTGCACAAGACAAACGTTCTAAAAAAAAAAGGCGGAAATAATGCTTAGTGACTATAGCCACCCACTGACATCGGAAATTAAACTATCGACCCGCAGTAAACGATACATTTCCAAAAAAGCAAGAACAGACAGATATAGAAATTCATTCGTACCAACTGCGGTGAGGTTATTGAACACACAGTGCTACAAATGAAACAGACAGAGAGAGAGAGAGAGAGAGAGAGAGAGAGAGAGAGAGAGAGAGAGAGAGATAAGATAAGATAAGGTAAGATACATCTTTATTGTCCAGATCCTGGCACATTGGTTTGGTGTTCCACCACGAATACACACACACACACACGCACGCACGCACACACACACACACACACACACACACACACACACACACACACACACACACAAACACACACACGTACACACGTGCACACACAAGTAAGCTTACAATCACATGCATAATATAAATGAGCAGCAATATAAACAATTATAATCGTAAGCTAGATACACACTCAATGTTATTTTGATGCATGCTCTAAGGAGAGAGAGGGAGAGAGAGAGAGAGAGAGAGAGAGAGAGAGAGAGAGAGAGAGAGAGAGTGTGTGTGTGTGTGTGTGTGTGTGAGAGAGAGAGAGAGAGAGAGAGAGAGAGAGAGAGAGAGAGAGAGAGAGAGAAAGAATGATTGTTTTACGGAGCGGGTTGTCCCAGCCAGTGAGACATGTATTTACTTGGCCTAATGTCCTGCTTGATGTGCGTCTGCGTGAGTGCACCTTTAAGTCTAACTTTTGTAACGTCTACATGCCATTGTTAACGACCAAGACAAATTTCTCCCTGCCATTGTCATTGTCATTGTCATTCCTTTTGTCTCTGTCTGTCCGACTGCCTGACTTTTTCCCAGACCATCAATGATTTATTTATAGAGGCACCAGCCATCCATGTCCAGGTGCTGTTTTAGCCCTGACTTTTTCCCAACAACTAATAAAAGGTCGTTATTGCACCAACGCTTTTTCTTTGCTCAAACTGGAGTAAATAATTGAAACAAATAGGCTTGGACTGGCGGGGGTTTTTTGTTTTTCCTTGGGTTTTTTGTGCAACAACAACAGTAATAATACATATGTGAGGCAGTGAAGAAACTTGCATTTTTTTGCAGGTTTGTGAATTTTTATCAAGTTTTTGGGGGGGTTTTGGCTCAATACTTTTCATGCCCATGAAAGAACTCATTTCTGTGGGGATTTTTCTTAAAAACGTTGATTAAAGGAACAAAAAAATGTAAATGTTCAGTTACCACGGACTCTTAAGCTAAGGAAATAACTAATCTTTGGAGGCCATTTTCTCACTAATGTTACCTCTGAAAACAGGTGACCCCCACCTCCTTCAGTCGCAAATATCTCGACTTGTATTAAGGGTAAATGGATATTTTTTTCATTCAAATAAAGACAAACGAACAAGCTTTAAAATGACATCAATAACTGTACATGCCCAAGAATTGACGAGAGCCTGATTCCACCACGCTGCCTCACATATTGTGTTATGTGACGTGAGCATTCTCTGTTTTCTTTGTCTGAAGCTTTATACTACTGCAACAACAATATTATATATCTGTTCGTGCTAAGCTCACATTCTTCTTTTTGATGAAAAGTATGCAATTGTTTGAAATGTGCCGCAAGGTTGGTTTTACTCCGCTGCTCGATGGGGCAAAAGTGTCCGCTATATCCTTCAAGAGCTAGCCTACAACAGTCATCAAAATCCTCACCCATTGCCATTAGCCTCTGCACAGCCGACCACTTTGATGATCAATGAAGACAGACAGTCTTTTTTTTATAGTAGAGGGTTTTACGGCGCTCGCAACTGCATGAGGTCTTATTATGAGCGCCAAGGGGTGGGTGTCAACAGAGAAGTCTTTACGGGGAATCAGACATAGACTTCTCACCTCTCTAGTTTCAACAGCACAAGGTCTGCTTCGACTATCAAAGCACCCCGGAAATAGCAAGTCACAAGAGAGTGACAAACATACAAAAGAAGTAGAGGAAAATGACAATAGTAAGGATCAGGAAAGAAAAGCAGCAGTTCCCGGTCGTAGATCAGGCACAGTTATGAGCGTGACATGAGTCAGCCCATTTACAATTCTACT
>NW_004798021.1:118414-120080 GCF_000002075.1 Aplysia californica | reverse complement strand
TGTTTCGATTTTTGTTTGTTTGTTTTGTTGTTCTTCTTCTTTTGTGTGTGTGGTTGTTGTTTTTTGCTTTTTTTTTTTTTTTTTTTTTTTGGGGGGGGGGGGGTACGAAAGCCAATGTTTCCTCGCTTTGAGCTTTTGATTAATCTTTTTTTTTCTCTTTTTCTTAACTCGCCTCTCTATTCCCCAATTGTATTCTGAAAGGGTCATTGAACATAAAGTGTCTTGAAACAGAATCGAACCCAGACCATGCCTCTGTCAGCAATCACCATTCCCAACCTGTTCCTCTAAGATACATTCGTCAGCAACAGTTCACGAGTGCCTCAGACATTCTTTGAAGTCTTCAGAAAATCAAACCAAAAAAAAAAAAAAGAGCTCAAATCAGAACCATGACTTGGACTAACGTAATTTGATAAAAACTTGGAACGAAATAACGAAGCAGAAGGATAATAGAATCATTGTGAGGTCTGCATTGATGTCTTCATTCAAATAACAGCTTTATCTGGAAGACACCAGGAACTGTTGAGGGCGACTGTGGAAGGGCTGACAAAGTGAGAACCGGGCAACTACACAGAGAAAAAAACAACGTCAAACAGAATCAAACCTACACCAAACCATTCTCAACAGCCATATTGTTTTACAACCTGCCCCTCTCGTAACAATCATATTATCACTTGGGAAGGGCCGATATACATTCAATGTTCGGACGTCGTGTTTTACTGTCGCATCCATACGACGTGGGGAACTCTGTGCCACCACTTTACAAAGAGGAAATTTACTCGTTATATCCGATCCGTACGCTTTGCATAGCAGTCTGTCAAAATGATTTTTCTTTAAATACTGAAAGTTTTAAAGAGATCTTCGCACTAGAAATATTCTAAAATGTAAAGAACATCACCCCTCGGGTACAAATTGACCCTAGGCGTACGGATAGGGTTAAATGTTTAGTGTCTATACTTATAAAGGTGCTATAATAATAATAATAATAATAGATAGCATTTGTATAGCGCATATCCCCGCTCAACAGCAGGCTCTATGCGCTTTACACTATATTATTACCCCAGCAGACCATAGTAAACTCCGAAACATTCTCAGCTTCCCGGGAAGCATACAGTGCGAGCAGCCGATTAAGCGCTCAAACACTAACAAACTGACAAGATCTTTCGCTGTCTATAGCCGGGTACCCATTCTCACATGGGTTAAGTGAGGAACATTCGTGCTTTCCCAAGGACACAACGTCGGGCCCTTGACGGGATTCGAACCCACGACCTTACGGTTGCGAGTCCGAGAGCCTAACCACTAGGCCACCGACGCCACAAAGAACACAGACCAAACAATTCTCAACAAAGGCCAATTCCAAGCTCCCTCAGAAACGACAAGTATATTTTGAAACAGTCACTGTATACAAACATTTAGAGAAAATCAAAGCCGATCAGTCAACCACTTTCAACACTTGCTACTCTCAAGCCTCCTCTTTCATAATTCAGTCTCTTTTGCAAGAGTCATTAACTAGGTCATTAAGCATGGAGGACTGGTGTCTGTGGGCTGCTGGTGTTACAGCTCTTCGCTCTTGTTTGCAGAAGGTGTAAGTTCGATCAAGTGTGTTGAGATACTTTATCGAGCATTTCTGTCTGCTGTGATGTTGTAATTATAATAATAATAATAATAA
>NW_004798021.1:113595-116106 GCF_000002075.1 Aplysia californica | reverse complement strand
TGTTGTTTCCAATCGATCAGACAAACTGGAGAAAGGGGTCGATAAACGGAAGTAAACACAATCCTCAACAGTCACCAACCCCAATTTGCGTCACTAATAATCAATGCCATTTATGGAAAGGTTCGGTAATCAGAATTGTACTAAAATCAAACCACCCTCAACAGTGTTACAAGTCTCGGCA
Source organism: Aplysia californica (assembly GCF_000002075.1). Lineage (NCBI taxonomy): Eukaryota > Metazoa > Mollusca > Gastropoda > Aplysiida > Aplysiidae > Aplysia > Aplysia californica. The sequence continues at coordinate 115,925 of NW_004798021.1, read as the reverse complement.
GGACGTTCTACCAATGAACACTAACAAGCCATAAGCACAGACTGCCGAGTGTGTCCGCTCTTTGCTACAAAGTGCCGGTACAGCACTCACAATCACTGGCCCGCTGTGAAGTGCAATACGTCCCCCCCCCCTCATTCCCTCCCTCCCTCCAGCCCTCACGCCCTTCCTCTTCCCCAAAAGCTGACTTTGCTTACGTCGTCACGAAATTCAGTTAACGTTTTCCCCATGCCAAGTATTAGAACAACCGTAGATGAAAGACTGAGAGGAATAGGCCAATAGGCGGGATTCCGGCCTGAGAGGTCATATGCAGATCAATTTGTTGTTTGTTCAGGGAAATACTGCAGATAAAAGCTATGAAAGGAACATCCCTGTTAGTTTGAACTTTGTGGACTTGAAAAGGCTTTTGACGACACAGATTGAAAAGCTCTGTGGGAATATATTTTTTAAAGCTTTTAAAAAAAATTTTTTTAAATTTTTTTTTGCAATTTATGGTATCCCAACATAAATAAACTGTAAAAAAGTCACTAAACACCAGAGCTAGGTGCTGTGTCCTAGTTGAAGGAGAACCCTGTACACCTTGTGGAATAAATATTAAGGTTAGACATAGCTGTAAATCTTCACCTTTTTTGTTTGTTTGCTTGTGTTTGTTGTTTCTTGGGAGGGAGGAAACAGAGCAAAGAAATCTAAACCAGCATTAGATGGACAAATGGCGCACATTTGAGAGATTTAGATTTTGTAAATGACATTTGCCTATACACACCACAGTGCTTGCAATGAAATTAAAAAGACAGATGAATTAGCAGGATCTGCAGAATGAAGAGGTTGGCATTTTAATATTCTTTTGAAAAACGGATATTCTGCAAATATCACCAGAAACGATTCCTGTCGTTCTTTATGAATAATCTCGAGCAGAAATTAATAAATTCAAGTACCTTGGGAGCACTACCTCCAAAACTGGAGACTGCATAGATGACGTACATCAAAGATTTAAAATTGATCAAACTATTTTGGGTACAGAGATCATCTCATTGAAGACTAAGCTAGAAACATATTGTAATGGCAATGTTGTGGAGGTACTGATAAATGGTTGATAGGTGTAGAAAATAAAGAAATTCAATGAATATTAAAAAGCCTTTTCAAAAAAGTTTAAAGAATTGTATTAATAAAATGGAATATTTTCATTACAAATGCTGAAGTGTTAGAGAGAGAGCTAGGATTGGAGATATCAACAATACGACCGCAAAGATGAGATGATGGAGACAGTTACTTTAAGATATGCTCTGAGAATGCCAGAGACAAGATTGTCCTATCAGACAGAATATTGAAAAAAGAAAAAAAAGTGCATTTACTGGAAGTAACAGATGCACAATCAGGGATGGGGCAATCACACACTGCCTGGATGTGCCAGTGTTGGAGGAAGTGGCGAGGGACAGACAATCGACCCGTCGGGGCGGTGCCACTGACTGAAGTCTCTGTAGGCCATTCCCAAGGGGGAGGGGGCATTTCTTGTTCATGCACAGTAGAATTAAATGGGCTGGTTCACCAATGTCATGCTCATTACTGTCCCTGATCAACAACAGGGAACTGCTGCTTTTTCTTTCTTAATCCTTACTATTGTCATTTTTCCTCTACCTCTTTTGTATGTTTGTCACACTCTTGTGACCTGCTATTTCCGGGGTGCCTTGATAGTCGAAACAGACTTTGTGCTGTTAAAGCTATAGGGGTGAGCAGAGTAAGTCTGATTCCCTGTAAGAATTTCTCTGTTGATTTCCACCCCTTGGCGCTCATATGACCTTATGCAGTTGCGAGCGCCGTAAAACCTCTACTAAAACTAAAACTGACTGAGGAGATATAACTTCATCAAAGAAAGCAGGAAAATCCAAAGTTCTCTACAGGACCATCTACCAGCCACAGTGAAAATGCTGAACCATACCCCAGAGGCACCATCATGGGAAAAGAAAAACACAAACATAATTATACTCACGTCCATTCCTATGTTCACCACAAACGATGACATGAGCAACCTGAGCAAGAGGTCCCTCACCCTGTCCATGCTTGAACAAAGATACCCACGAAAAGCATGGATAAGGATCTATAAAGACGGATCTGCCACTGATGCTGTGAAAAGAGGAGAAGCCGGAGTGCACGTACAGTTCCCAAATGGACGACAACAAGCAGAGGCAGTCCCAACAGGGCGACACTGTACAAACTACAGGGCAGAGACGGAGGCTCTAATACATGCAGCAAACATCATCAAGAATGTGGTAGACCCCCAAAGCCAAGTAGTATTCCTAACAGATGCCATGTCAGTACTGCAGGCAATCACTTCC
>NW_004798021.1:109420-111834 GCF_000002075.1 Aplysia californica | reverse complement strand
CACCACCCACCACCCACCACCCTCCATCCTCCTCCTCCACCACTCTCCTCACCCTTCACCCTCCTCACCCGTCAATGACAGTCACAAACAGAGCTCAGGATCAGGTCAAGCACCCAATGATACCAAACACAACTCACGTCCCCCGGCAGTCCCTAACAAAGATCGTATGTCTTTATCTCGTCAGTTGAAGGATTGTTTGAAGCCCAAGCAGTGCTATAGTAGCTTTGTGTCACTTATATGATTGTTGAATCTCAAATACCAGGCCTACTTCAAAATAATCGAACTAGCTCGGTGATTTCGGGTATCACGTCTGCGTATAGAAACAATAAGCTCTCGTCGGGCCTTTGGTAGTCGATTGTAGCGAGCTCAGTCACTAGTTCGTAATGTTGTAAGGTCCTTTAATGAGAATGCACCTAAACCATGTCACTCTCAACAGTTGCCATTCTCAACCAGTCTCTTTGATAAATGTCAATGAATCAATATTATATATTATACTGCCTGGGAAGGTGTTCGTTAAAATAGAAAATGCATGCCATTCTCAGCTCAGTTGCTTCAGTACTGCTTTTTGCAAGTGCTCGGGCATCGGGAGTTAGTTGGGGAGGGGAGGGGGGGGATTCGTATCTGTATGTGTGTGTGTCTATGTGTGTGTGTGTGTGTGTGTGTGTGTGTGTTTGTGTATGTGTGTGTGTGTGTGATCATCATCATTGCCTTTCTCACCCTGGATCTGGATATAGGGCACGAACAAACACTTTCCACCTGTCCCTATCCTGGGCGAGTCGCTTGATGTCACTCCATGTCTTCCCACGTTTCTGTACATCCATTTCCGTGACTCTTCTCCAAGTTCCACGTGGTCTTCCTTGATCTTTTACCCTGTGGGTTCCAACCCAACACTTTCTTTGTTATACAGCTGCTTGACTTCCTGAGAGCGTGTCCAATCCATCGCCTCCGCCTTCTTCCCACCTCATCTCTGACTGGGCTCTGTCTCGTTCTTCTTAATACTTCCTCGTTGGTGATCCTGTCTGTCCATCTGATCCTCAGTAGCTTCCTCAGACACTTGTTCAGGAAAACCTGGATCCTCTTTATGCTCGTCTGAGATGCGTTCTATGTCTCACATCCATACCACGTGACTGATTTCACATTTGAGTTGAAAATCCTCAGCTGTGTTGTAGTGAGATATCCCTGGTCCTCCAAATCCTGTTCAAAGAAATAAATGCAGTCTGTGCCTTTCAAACAGGAGACTTCATTTCAGCGCCTGTTCCTCCCTCTCTGTCAATTATACTCCCAAGATAACTAAAGGATTCGACTTCTTCTAGTGCATTTCCCTCTACTGTGACCTGCTCCTTTCGTAGTGCATCTATCCTTAGGAATTTTGACTTTCCGGGGTGGATCCTCAATCCAACAGACTCTGATAGTAATGATAGGCTGTTTAAAATTGTGGTCTTTGCTTGCATCAGTTCCTGAGTGTGTGACAGAAGCCCCAAGTCATCTGCAAAATCCAGACGTCCAACTGTGTCCATTGGTTCCACTGTATGCCGTTTCTGTGTCATCTGGTGGTTTCCTTCCTCAGTCAGTCGATTGTCAAGATAAAGAGGAAAGGTGATAGATAGTAAACATCCCTGTCTCACACCGGTCTTGATGTCAAAGCTGTCTGTGAGCTGGCCATCATGTACAACCCAGCAACTTGTCCCTTCGTACTTGCTTCTGATGAGGTTAACCTCCCAGGGTTGTATTCTTCGCATTTTAGAATACTTCTAGTTCGAAAATCTCTTTGAAACTTTCAATAGTTATCAAAAAATCATTTTGACAGACTGCTATGCAAAGGGTACGGATCGAATTAACGTGTAAATTTCCTCTTTGCAAAGTGGTGGCACAGAGTTCCCCACGTCGTCTGGATTCAATAGTAAAACACGGCGTACGAGGATACGGTTAACCGACTTCTGTGGGATTCCGTGAAGGTGGCAGGTGATCATGTAAAAAAACGCGAGCCACAGACAAACAGCACAGCGTCCCGTCACTGGTGTTACTGATAAAGAACCAACAATCACAACCTAACCAATGAAGCAAATCATCGGAAATCGATAGCAGCCAATCAAGTCATTTAAGTCAGTTACTCTTCTTTGACACACAAAAAACAAAAACGAACGGCCCCCGGAAATGAGACGTTTCCGCCGCCTCTCCGGTTTCTGGTTTTGTTTGCGCGAGTTGACCATTCACGGGGGCGTGTGAGCCCAACCAATCTAGCCGTGGGTGCACGGGAAGTTCTGCAACAACGCTCACACACAGTTCCGGTCATGTGAAACTAGGGCGCGCTATTGTTTCTGTCCATGTCTTTCACCCAGTGGGCCTGTATTTGTGTGTGTGTGCGCGTGTGTGTGTGTGTGTGTGTGTGTGTGTGTGTGTGTGTGTGTGTGCGT
>NW_004798021.1:108068-109139 GCF_000002075.1 Aplysia californica | reverse complement strand
GTGTGTGTGTGTGTGTGTGTGTGTGTGTGTGCGTTTACAATGCAAGCGTAGACCTGACCCAGACCTTTTGAAGGCTGTTCTTTTATTATATGGGTTTTTTTTGTTGTTGCTGTTGCGGTTGTTGCAGTGGTTGTGGATGATGTCGAAGAGGAAAATAACAATACAGATAATTTCTATAGCTCCCATTTCCTGGTGGCTCTAAGTCTAAGGGCTTCACAAGAAAATATTTTGTTCGTTTTTGTGGGATTTTTAAAATATATAAATCGATAGCTTACACAGTTATTTGTTTCATGCATACAGGCCCATCAGCGTACAACAACCTCTTCAAATACATACATCCGTAGAGGGCTCTCGTGGCCTAGAGGTTAAGGTGGTCGTCTTTCATTCTAGGGTCCTGGGTTCGAATCCGGGTAGCGACCGAAAAAAAAATGTCTCCAAGATTGTCTCCTTTTCACCTGCTCATAGGCACTGTTCTGTCGTCTGCTTTCGTTTCCACTTTCTTCCCCCACCTCTTCTGGGCTCCTGACTCTTTCTGCAGCCTTTCTACTGCTACTCTTTGGCTCCTTCTTACTGCTGTCTTTCAGCCCCACCCCTGATCTTTTGGTAGGAAAAATTTACACCTGGCCTTCTCGGACAAGGGCGAAAAATTTCGAAGGTCTTGTATGCAAGTTGCGCACGTTATAGATCCCTTGATGGTCTAAAATCGATAAAAGTAGGCTTTGGCGGTCACCCGGGCAATATTCAAAAATACCTAACAACTGAAAATGTTTAATGTGTCCCGCGCACTCATAAGACCTAATATACGCATTTGCGAGCGCCGTAAAACACTTTTAAAAATTAAGAAAAACAAAAAACCCATCCGTAATCCGAAAAAAAAAGAACGAAACCATAGAGAGGCAGTCGCTGTGGCGGCTAGTCCCACGTGATGAAAGAAAAATTGAACTAGTGCTAAATTTATGTTGATGTTCTTGATGGTGGTGGTGATGTTATGATTGGTGTATTTTATCGTTGTGTTGTTGCTGTTGTTATTTTTATTGTTGTTGTCATCATCATCATCATCATCATCATCTT
>NW_004798021.1:104051-105623 GCF_000002075.1 Aplysia californica | reverse complement strand
TCTCTCTCTCTCTCTCTCTCTCTCTCTCTCTCTTTGTCTCTCTCTCTCTCTCTCGTACACATACACACACACACACAGGGTGAAGCTTAGAATCCCCCTTAGTGAAGTGAGAATGTTCAAAATAACCACAACTAACAACATAATGTAACATTATTATCGCGTCCAAAATCTCGTCCAAAAAAAGCCGTACGTTATATTTTTACACTGTACCAGTCTGAAGACCTGGAAACTTCCACAGTGGGCCAGAGTGGCCCAGATTACGACCAGACGTTCCCTCGCCCGTGTCGTGTTGTGTACCCTCTGCGGTGTCCTTAACCCGGGAACGACAGAAAGGTGCATAATAATTATGTGTCTAAAAGTACAGTCTAACCAGGGGCGAATTTTGTTAAAGTTTTTTTTTATCTTGGATAATTTCAGGAACGTCAACGTTTAATCGTACATGAGTAGAATATTTCTTCTAAATCAACATAATCGATAATATTATTATAGTTCTACATTTGAAGTTTTTAGAAATGCTCAATAGTTGTATTGTCAAAGCTGTTAGTATTAGTTTGTTTTAACTTAAGTGTTGATATGATGCATTTTCTCCGAGTTCAAGAAGACAAGGCATTTCGTCAATAAAAATCTCCTACACTGGCGTGACCATGTCATATTGAAATAAGTTCAAGGCAGGAGGGGGGAGGTAGGAGGGGTTAGAGGAGGACATATAGGAAGAAGAGGAGTAGAGATAGGAGGAGGAGGTAGAGGAGGTGAAGTGACATAGGAGGGGGGTAGATGATGAGAAAGAGAGGGAGAAGCTAGTGATGGAGAATGAGGAGGAGGAGGAGGAGGAGATATAGGTTGGAAGTAGGGGAGAAAAGGGAGGAGGAAAGGGAATAGGAGGTAAAAGAGAAGGAATGAAATATAAAAGTCGCCCCCCCCCCCCTCTTTCCAACCTCTTGAAGAAGACAAGACATGTCTCAGATACAAAGGCTCCCTGTGACTATGTCGTATTGAGATAAGCCAAGCGGTCTCAAGTTCCACGCAGTAACCCACTTTACGAGAACTGTTGGTTACTTGCTTTTTGAACAAATAAAATTAAAAGGACGCGAGTGTATCTATCTGTGTCAAGCATGAGGACTTGATAAGCAAAAGACTGAATCAACAAGTTATTTTTCGATGGCGTCATGCTTGAACCGTGTGGATGATTTCTTGATTTTGTTTTCAGCCCGTAAACAATCCGCTTTCTGATTTAAACGATGAGAAAAAGACACAGCAGTTATCCTTAAGTACACGACATGCACTATTAATATTATACCACAAATGCTTGCTTTAAAAGACAAGTGGGCTAACCCAGATGTTGAGGGTTTCCAGAAATATTGACATAGGCCTACACCAAGGAGGTTACAGTTTGTTTTAAGCTCCTTGGCCTACACGAAAAGGGCATTGCCCTACCTATAGAAGAAGTTTGGTTTCATTGGTATGTATACATTGTATTTAATTGGTTATAGAGAAAACTTTCCTTGTTTTTTAAAGAAACTGAACAAGGGGCAAGAACTTTACCTTCGATTTTCTCAAAACAGCATTTTTCGG
>NW_004798021.1:96939-102884 GCF_000002075.1 Aplysia californica | reverse complement strand
GGTCTGCTGGGGTAATAATATAGTGTAAAGCGCATAGAGCCTGCTGTTGAGCGGGGATATGCGCTATACAAATGCTATCTATTATTATTATTAACAGAGTGAAGAAAAGAAACAAATTAATACACGGAGGACCTACCAATGACACCCTCCACGTACACCCCCTCAACGACTCCGTGTCTAATTATTGTTGTCACCTGGAACGTTCTGTTAGCGTGATAGGAATAAGAGAGATCAATTTACACTCTATGATGAAGCTAGTATGCACGGTTCGAGCAACCAAAAATAAAGTGTGTGCTTCGCTTGTCATTTTCCTGATGGCCCTAGTGTCTTCTTTTTTTTTTTTAGCAGATTCTTCATCATGAGCCAGGTCTGAAATAGACGTTTGCAATCTTGGTTCGTCTCTCCTTGTTGAAGTTTTTCAAAAATATTGAGTGCATGTGTGTGTATGTGTCTGTGTCTGTGTGTGTGTGCGCGCGAGCGCGCGCGCGTGTGTGTGTGTGTATGTGTGTGTATGTCTGTGCTTTGCATGTGTGTGTGTGTGTGTGTGTGTGTGTGTGTGTGTGTGTGTGTGTGTGTGTGTGTGTGTGCTGGAGCTTGCTTGTTTGCGGTAACTTTTCATAGAGCTCAACATTAAAAACAGGGAAATGTTTGACCCATTAATTATAAGAAGCTAGCGGGATGGCACTTGCAATACAAATATGTCATACAAGAATCGACAGTAAAAGGTGTCATGTTTTTACTGGAGTGTAGCATTCAAAGGAAAGAAGGAGGTGAGATAAGGACTGTAAATTAAATGTTTGATGAGAAATAAGGAGCAAATCACACAAGAACACCCACCAACCACCCACTGTAAACGTTTGATGGGATAGAAGGAGCAAACCCCACCAGAGCACCCACCAACCACCCACTATAAATGTTTGATGGGAAAGAAGGAGTAAATCGCACCGGAGCGTCCGACAACAACCCACATGCTGTTCCTCACAACATTTCCTTTAATTGACGTAAAGAACACAAGAAACTGTACAAGGTGTTGAGAAGTTTGTAACGTGCTCGCCTCGCTCGCGCTAGATTTACTGTATCATTAAAATGGTGTTTTGGGAGGGATTTTTCGTAAGAGTTTTACGGCACTTGCAACACAGTAAGATCACGTAAGTGCCGAAGATTGGGGGTGTTACAAGGTAGTAACAAACACAAAAAGAAGGAGGGGAGGTAAAGATGATAGATGTTTGACAGGAAAAAAGGAGCAAACCACACCAGAGCACCCGCCAACCATCCGCTAAAATGGTGTACATGTATCAGTTTTCAGTTTTCAACCTAAGTATGGCCATCTCTGTCTCTGCTACCTTGTGCTCCCAAAGGTATAGCACTGACCTTAGAAAGGTCAAAGAGATAACGCCCACGTCAAAGTTCAAAGACGTGGAGATATAATGTACAGTGGGGTGCGTTATGTATCGTCGTGTGTATTATGAATGTGGCAGATAAGTTGTTCGTGGTATGTGTGAAGTGGAGGCATAGAATCTAGATTCTAGATGTACTGTTCGGGATGTTATAAGCTACACTTACAATACATAGCGTGTACGTCTGTGTGTTTGCTTGTGTGTGTGTGTGTGTGTGTGTGTGTGTGTGTGTGTGTGTGTGTTTGCTTGTGTGTGTTTGCTTGTGTGTGTGTGTGTGTGTGAATGTGTGTGTGTGTATGTGTGTGCGTGTGGCTGCGAGAGAGAGGGAAGGGGCAGAAGAGAGAGAGAGAGAGAGAGAGAGAGAGAGAGAGAGAGAGAGGGGGGGAGGGTGAGTGCGTGCGTGCGTGCGCGAATGCGTGTTTGCCCGCTTACATTATGTGTACACCCAGGCTGAGAGAGTTACAACATCCCAGCAGAAAGTCCAAGAAAGAGAATATGCTCCATTGAAATTCTCCCAAAACCAGAATCAAACTCAAGTCTCCTGCGCGATATGACAAAGTACGACGTACCTAACCGCTACACCACAGCCGTTAGATAAAACAGACTTGTCCATGCAGGAAAGTCACATGATTACCTTCAATCATCCAGTGCCTGTCCAGAGAAAAAAATCTGACCAGTACACCACAAACAGCTGGACCACAATTCTACGATCCATTTGTTTTGTTTTGTTTTTGTAAGGTTTTACGGTACTCACAACTGCGTAAGATCATATGAGCTCCAAGGGGTAGATAACAAAGAAGTCCAAACGGGGAGTCAGACTTACTCTGCTCACCTCTCTAGCCTCAACAGCACAAAGTCTGCTTCGACTATCAAGGCACCTCGGAAATAGCAGTTCACGTGAGAGTGACAAACATACAAAAGAAGTCGAAAAAATTGACAATAGAAAAAATGATGATAGTAAGGATGAGGAAAGAAAAAGCAGCAGTTACCCTTAGGCTGTTCTGGCACAATATGAGCATGACATTGATAAATCAGCCCATTTACAATTCTACCATTCATAAGAATATATGTCAATATCCCCTCTTTGTGAATGGCCTAAAGAAGGCAGAAGGAGACATATACGACAGATGTTTTACAGAAGGAGGGAGCAAGTCACACCAGAACACCCTCCTAACACCCACACCACAGATGGCCAGCAAGCAGTTCTGGGAGTCACTAGAAAAGAAAAAAAAAACAGATACAAAACCGCAGAAAAAGAACATGATACGAAGGTGGTTGGCGGGTGCTCTGGTGTGGTTTGCTTCTTCTTTCCTATCAAACATCTATCGTCCTTATCTCTCCTCCTCCTTTTTTGAGTTTGTTACTCTCTACTCTCTTGTAACACCTCTAATCTTGAGCACTTATATGACCTAATTGTGTTGCAAGTGCCGTAAAACACTAAAACTAAAAAAGAACAAGACACAACTCACAGTGGAAGTTTTGGTTTCTTTAATAGTCGGTCATCAATCCTGCAGACATTCTTTCACATAGGCAAAGCTTCCTACGAAAAAAAATGTCCTCCGCAATACCAATGACAATGAAATGCAATGAAGATTGAAAAGATGGAAAAATAAAAATAAGACCTAATTCTTTTTTAGTAGCAAGAAACCGTTAACACAGGTTTTTTTATTTCCAGAAAGATTGTTCAAATAAAAAAAAAGTTAGAAAAATGGCAATGAAACAGGCGGTGATGATGAATGATGAACTAATAAATGCAAATTACTTTCATAAAGTGAACTGTACGTGTGGGCTATTCCCCATGGAGAGCGAGATCAATTCACAGAGTAGTTCTGTTTTAGTTCCAACACTGCTCAGAGAAACTCACTCATGGAAAAAAGTCAAAGCAAAACAGCACATCTTATGAATATAATCTCACCATTGCAAAATAAAAAAGCCACTCCTGTATTCACCCAATAAAACAGGGTTTCACAAAGCTGCTCTCTTCTTTTTGCAACAGAAAAGATATGATAACATGAACGAATACTCGAAGAAAGAACGCCAACTATGTAAAATAATGCTTATCTTTATATCAATTCTGCTTACACGTTGGTGTATAATTATATTATAACGGTGACTTTCACCCACAATGGCCACATAAGTCTTTTCACCCAGCTACTTATGCTCCAAACCAATAGTGTATTCTAGAGTGATGACATTGACAAGTCGATGTTTAAACACACTGGTTTTCATCCACTTATTGCTACAAGACATGCTGCATTACTGACAAAGCTACAAAACACACTTGGTCCAGTTCAAACAAAACAAGGGGTGCATTAATTATTTTGAATCTAATCTACAGCGACACAAAGTAGGTAACAGTTCTCTTTACAAACTTTGTAAATTATATAACTGGTGTTCAGCTTAAGGTATAGATGCTTAGTGTTGATTACAACTATGATGGATGTGGGTGCAGGAATACCGAGCGTAGAAATGCTCGCATGCTTGCTGATCCTGACTAGTATACGACAACAGAAGAGGAACAAAAGACACAGACATCTCGAAGCTCCAAAGGTCACGCAGAAATGAGAACAGTCGGTAAAGATTACTGTCACATTAAATGTATCAAACTGTAAGTCAGGGGTACAACATTGATCTGAGCACATGGAAGAACTTTCTAGAAAATATCAAACTTTTCTGTTAAGCTTAGTCATCACACATTGTCAGTTGGAACCAAGATGGCTTCCATGGCATGGAAAATTTTGGCCCCATTAGATAAAGCACGCATCATTCATTGATAAACTGAGCGCAGCCTCACGAAGACTCTGGATTGTCCAACAAAAGAATAAAATAAAAAGCTGATTGGCTGATCCCTTGCAAACGCATTTAATATCAGCTTTGCAAAATACAAAATAACCAAATGCATGTATCTGCAGTACAGTTTGGTTTCTTCTAGTGTGACAGACAAACAGCACAAAAAAACAAAATAAAGAACACGAGCACCACACATATCTTTCATGCATACATACATAGAGTTATAAGAGGCACTTAATGCACTTAGGATTAGAAAATACCCTCCCCCCCCTCAAACAAAAACCATAAACGTCTTAATCTTAGTTTTTTGGGGGCATGAATCACAACCAATCGAATACCCGTTTATGGAAACAGTTTTTGCTTGCATTCCAATACTAAAAGATCAAAAAGAAAATAAAGATGAATTCATTTTTTTAAGTTTTCCCCCCCCAAAAAAAGTCGAGTTAGAAAACCCTTTTAAGAAATTGAGTTTTTTTTAAAGAAAAAGAAAGAACTTCCTGTCAAACCACAAATCTCTTGCACTGCGCAAAACAACTGTGCTCTCTCATCCCTCCTCCATCCATTCATCCATCTTCTCTTCTCTCTCTCACTCCGCACCACCACCATCACTAGTCGTCATCGTCCACCATGACCACCATCATCCTCGTCTCCATGAGCTCACAGCTCACAGCTCAGTGCTTGTGGACGTCTGGGTGTTTACAGACCAGCACGGGGATGTGTGAGTGGTGCATCACGTAGTCCGACACACTGCCCAGCAGGGTGCGTCTGATGGTGCCCATACCGCGCGAGCCCAGCACGATCAGGTTGGCCTTCTCCTCCACGGAGACCTTGACCACCACCTCTCCGGGGTTACCGCCCACGCTCTTCACCTTGCCGCCGATCTGGGGGGAGGAAGGGGATTAAGATTGGATTATTGTAAATCATTATAAATCATTGATGGTTGTAAATGAGTGTTTGAAAATGACTGATTGTAAATATTTCCCCGTTCAGCTGGGGGAATGGTCGGTTTGAGAAAAATTTGAGTGTTTCATCAGAGTGGGTTTGATAAAAAGTTGTAGCTAATCAGATCAGGTACCACACACTCCAGGCAATTAGATGAGTGTACCAAACACTCCAACCAATATGACAACTGTATCAAACACTCCAACCAATCAGACAACCGTATCAAACACTCCAACCAATCAGACAACCGTATCAAACACTCCAACCAATCAGACAACTGTATCAAACACTCCAACCAATCAGATAACTGTATCAAACACTCCAACCAATCAGACAACTGTATCAAACACTCTAGCCAATCAGACAACTGTAACAAACACTCTAGCCAATCAGACAACTGTAACAAACACTCCAGGAAATCAGACAACTGTATCAAACACTCCAGCCAATCAGACAACTGTATCAAACACTCCAGCCAATCAGACAACTGTATCAAACAGTCCAGCCAATCAGACAACTGTACCAAACAGTCCAGCCAATCAGAGACGTGCCCTTACCCCGGCGGCCTTGAGCTTCTGGCCCAGCTGCTCCAGGAATCCCTTGATCCTCTTCTCCTCGTCGTGGAGCAGGTCGGTGACCACACTGACGTCAGTCATCACCATGGCTACACACAGGGGGGAGACAGAGGTGGACAAAAGTTAGAATTTATAAGAATAATGATAGTAATGACGATACTACTACTACTACTACTACTACTACTACTACTACTACTAAGAGAGGGAGAGAGAGAAAGGGGGAGAAAGAGAGAGCGAGAGA
>NW_004798021.1:95619-96774 GCF_000002075.1 Aplysia californica | reverse complement strand
GGGGGGTTGGGGATAGAGAGAGAGAATATACTTTTATTTCACCTAGGAGAAAAAAGAGTTGTTTGAAAAGACCTGGTTTCGAAAAGAAAAAAGAACAGTTAGACAAGAGAATAGGTAAAAAGCATCACAGTCATATCAACAATGTAATTATCAAGTATGAAAGTTGTTTTTTTAAAAAGCTTGATTGCATGTATTCAAGCTTCTAAATTTTCACAACCACAATTTATTGTTCACAGGGAAAAGAAGACAGGGGAAGTAAACTATCAGTGATCAGCTGAAATGGGACGGTTTGTTTGTTTGAATAAAAATAAGCACATCGACACCATAATGGTCATTTAGTGCTGGGAAAAAGTGAGACAGACAAACAGGAACAACAGAGTGGAAGGTAAAGAAGTAGGACCTACCAGTGGCGCCCTCCAACCACCCACTAAATGGGACGGACAACTGTGTTACAAAGTAGCTTACTCAAGAGAAAAAGTACATTTTCACGGGGCAGAAAAAAAAACTACGTGATTATCTGACAAACTAGAGAGAAAATTATCGTATTATTGTAAGTTGACAGGGCACGGCTAGCTATTCGTCCATCCTGATAAATACAGCGTATACACGTACAACTACGCCCCAATAACAACATTACAAAATAATAATAAATAAATAAAAAATGATGTCTGTATAGCTTCAGCACCACCATGCACTGGAATTTGATAGCCCTGTCATAGAAACATTGGAGGAGTCACCCACAGCCATCCTTATTCTTTTCATCTTTTCTCTTGTCTGTCCGATTACACAGGCCAGCAGGCAACGCATTCAACAACGACCGTTTCCTTTCTGGCCACTGACATAAACAGGCAATAACTTCTCGCATACTCTAAAGGAAAAGGAAAATGATAATGATAATATAATATATATATATTATTACATAAGAAGCAACAGCTCCAGTGAGCCAGTAAGAAGGCGTCGTTCATGCATACATTAACACCAGGCACACCTGTGGTTTATTATGCATAATAATAATAATATATTCAAACGCTGCTCGTGGTTCATTATTTAGAATTCATGGCGTGCTTTGTCACAGTCGTAGCTTATTAGAGACTACTGGTGGTGGGGATGATTTTGCTAACTTTGGCAATATTTCTTTAAGATAAAAACTGCGCA
>NW_004798021.1:93393-95009 GCF_000002075.1 Aplysia californica | reverse complement strand
ACACACACACTAGATCTACACAGTTCTACACAGCGAGCAAACAGCCACACAACAGCTCGCGGAGCGGTCAATGGAAGGAAACCTACACACTCCACCTGTACGGGAGTGTCTATACGTGTACTAATTTAACACATTTTTTTCACCCAATTCAACACTTTTTTTTTGCTGTACGCACGCTGCAATTGCGTGCACCAACACATCTTTTCCTATACACACGCACTTGCTTGCATCAACATTTTTTTCTTTTTTGCTATACACACGTAATTGCGCGCAAGGAATCATACTTAGCTTATAGGCACGCAATTCCGTTAATTTCCCTCTTTTTTAAGTTTGCCCCCCCCCCCCCCAAGAATTATGTTTCCCCTTTAACTGTCGTGTTTCTAAACCGTGCTTAGGCGAGAGGATAAGAATTGATTAATCACCTGAGTCTTCACTCTTGTACCTTATTCTTGAGGTAAGAAGTTCAGAAACCTCCATGCAGCCTGTAGAACTGTTCTTTTCATTTTCAAACTTTTTAGATTCCTCAGATTTTCAGCTGAAACCTACCTCACAGAAAAGCAGAAAACACGAGGTTGCATAGCAACATAATGGAAGGCAACTCTGGGTGGCTTTCCGTCAAATCTCTCAATAGTAGCATTTCTTGTAGATTCAATGTCCCTGCTTCCATTTCGGTACGACAGTCCGAACCTGACACTGTGCGAAAAGACCCAATGTCTCTATATGTAATACACACAATTGCGTGCGAATAGCAAACTATGATACCTTGCACGCAATTGCGTGGGTGTAGCAAAATTTGAATTTCAGCTCAACGTATGTGTTTTTGCTTTAGTAAGCGTTTTACGGCACTTGCAAAACAGTTGGGTCATAATATAAGTACCGAGGATTAGAGGTGTTACAAGAGAGTAGAAACCATAAAAGAAAAGGAGAGATAAAGACGATAGTTGTTTGATAGGAAAGAAGGAACAAACCAAACCAGAACCCCTACCAACCACCCACGTGCATGTGTGTATATTGACATGGTTGTGTTCTCGTTGCCGCCTGTGCAGGCGTTGTCTTATCGTTCTTGTGCTTATCGCTGTTGTTGCAGCTCCCTCTTCTTCTTCTTCTGCTTGTTTTTTTCTTCTGTGTTAGGTCCTCCTCCTCCTCCTCCTCCTCCTCCTCCTCCTCCACCTTCTTCTTCTTCTTCTTCTTCTTCTTCTTCTTCTTCTTCTTCTTCTTCCTCCTCTTCTTCTTCCTCTTCTTCTTCTTCGATTCTGATCTTCTCCAATTCTTCTTCCTCCTTTTCTTTTTAGGTTCTTCTTCTTCTTCTTTCCCCGAGACCCCCCCCCCCTCCTATCATCGTGTTGCCGAAAAACTGCAATCTCCCTGGGACAAAGACACAGTGTCTTAAACAGACTTGGACTTGGTCGGGAAGAACTCCGCCCGTTCGTACAGCGTTATTCCAACGCTAGTTTTTAAATACAGTTGTTTCAGAAAAAGAAGAAGCACATGGAGACAGCAAGGGCCATTTAGAGCTGGGAAACAGACAGACAGACAGTCACATAGACTGACAGACAGACATACAGACAGACAGACAGACAGACAGACAGACAGACAGACAGACAGACAGACAGACA
>NW_004798021.1:90439-91854 GCF_000002075.1 Aplysia californica | reverse complement strand
AGAGAGACAGAGAGACAGAGAGAGAGAGGGGGTGAGGGGGGGACTAGAGAAAGGGAAGGAGAGAGAGACACAGAGAGAGAGAGAGAGAGAGAGAGAGAGAGAGAGAGAGGGAGGGAGAGAGAGAGAGAGAAACGGGGAGGGGGGAGGAGTAGAGGGAGATAGAGGGAATAAGAAGCGGAGAAGGAAGAGGAAAACAGAATTCGAAGAGGCAAACTCGGAAAAGAGAAGGAAGATTTCAAGGGAGGAAGAAAAGGAGAGAGAGAAGTGAGAGGAGGTGTAGATTAGAACGGAAGGAAGGGGAGGGAAAATAGAAAAGAAGGAGGTTGCGCAAGAAGGTCGGAATTTAAGTTAAGAGAGTAGAGAGGACGGAGAGAAAGAAGGAAAGAGAATGAGAGAAAGAAGGAGAGAGAAGGAGAGAAAGAAGGAGAGAGAAGGAGAGAAAGAAAGAGAGAGAAGGAGAGAAAGAAGGAGAGAAAAGGAGAGAAAGAAAGAGTGAGAAGGAAGGAAAGAAGGAGAGAAAGAAGGAGAGAGAAGGAAGGAAGAAGGAGAGGAAGAAGGAGAGAGAAGGAAAGAAAGAAGGAGAGAAAAGGAAGGAAGGAAGGCCCACAAATCTGTACATCCCCCACGGGCAAAAATCCCGAGCTATAAATAGATTGTTATGCCCCGGTTTGGAACAGAGCAACAACTTCCACTGTGTCACCAATCATCAATCAATCAATCAATCAATCAATGAATCATTCCATCAATCAAATCGTTAGTCATAAACGACGGAGGTAGATACATCCACGACAAGTCTGAGTTATGTAACGGGTGTCCCGGGGGGGGGGGGGGAGAGAGACAAAAATTATTAATTATTACTGGTAAGTCGAGTTTTATTGAAAATGTTAAGGCACTTACAAAACAATAAGGTCATTTAAGTGCCGAAGACTAGAGGTGTTAGGTGTTACGATAGAGTTTTAGTTTTAGTTTTAGTTTTAGCAAAAGTTTTACGGCAGTAGCAACACAGTAAGGTCATGGCAGTGCCGAAGATTAGAGGTTTTACAATAGAGTAGCAAACAAAAGCAAGAAGGAGGAGAGATAAGGGCGAAAGAATAAAATTATATTTGATAGGAAATACAGAGCAAACCATGCCAGAGCACCTACCAACCACCCACAGAGAAATTATTACTGGTTAGTCAAGTTTTGGTAAGAATTTCACGGCAATTGCAACACAATAAGGTCATGGAAGTGCCGAAGATTAGAGGAGTTACAATAGAGTAACAAACAAAAACAAGGAGGAGGAGAAATAAGGACGATATATGTTTGATAGGAAAGTTTTAGTTTAGCAGAGGGTTTTACGGCACTCGCAACTGCATAAGTTTGATAGGAAAGAAGGAGCAAACTACACCAGAGCATCCGCCAACCATCCACACCAG
>NW_004798021.1:88234-89400 GCF_000002075.1 Aplysia californica | reverse complement strand
GAAATATCGTTGTTGTTGTCGAAACACACAAAAAAAGTGGAGAGAGATTTTTTTTCAAAGAGTTTTAAGGCACTTGCAACATAATAAGGTCTAATAAGTGCCGAAGATTTGAAGTGTTACAAGACAAGAGAGTAATAAACACAAAAAGGAGGAGAGATCATGACGATAGACGTTTGGTAGAAAACAAGGAGCAAACCACACCAGAGCACCCGCCAACCACCCACTCTCCATGGCACGGCACGATGCAAATTGAGCTAACGGCGCCACCAATAATTAATGCAGTTTAAAAACAGGATTTTAAAAAAGACAGAATCAACAGAGGGAGAGTAAAGCAGTAGCCTCTGCCCCTCTGTACTGACAACGATTCCACTCCAGAAACCTGTCACTGGCACATTCCACTGTTAGGAAGGAGCCTATCTAGGAGCCTGTATCTGATCTCTACCCTTCTCTCTCCTCTCCTCTCCTCTCCTCTCCTCTCTCTCTCTCTCTCTCTCTCTCTCTCTCTCTCTCTCTCTCTCTCTCTCTCTCTCAGAGCAACAAGGTGGGAGGGAGAATAAATCAGAACATAATAACGGTATGAACGACAACAATCAGCTGTGTCCAGGGAACACGGTACCCCGTGGTGGTTTACAGGACAGGGTGATGGTTCCACAAGATAACGGTCACTCTTGGTGAAACTGAATGTCGTTGTCGTTGTTGTTGTTGTTGTTGTTGTTGTTGTTGTTGTTGTTGTTGCTGCAGCAGCTATTGTTGCTAAGACTGTTATTGAGGGCTGCGGTTATGTAGGTGATGAGACATAGACAGAAACAGAGACAGAGACTGATGCAGAGACAGATAGAGGCAAAAAAGTAACAAAGACAGAGACAAAGCCAGGCACAGAGACAGAAATAAAAAACAGGGACAGAGACAGAAATAAAAAACAGGGACAGAGACAGAGATAGACACGGTGAGACAGACAGAGGCAAAGACAGAAACAGGGAAAGAGATAGATAGAGGCAGATACTGAGACAGATACAGAAAAAGAGACAGACAGAAAAAGACACAGAGAAAGTAACGGAGACAGAGACAAAGACAGGGACAGAGATAGACACGGTGAGAGAGAGAGAGAGACAGAGACAGAGACAAAGACAGAGAAAGTAACGGGGACAGAAACAAAGACAGAGACA
>NW_004798021.1:83260-85843 GCF_000002075.1 Aplysia californica | reverse complement strand
AGGCGGGTCATCAACATGCTAATATAAGCTCTTCACGAGACCGGGTTGCATAAATTAACGCATCCGGGTACCACGTGACTCGTCACAATTGCCCTACTGGGTCACACAGCACTGACGTCATCACGAGACAACGTAGGCCTACTTCGTACCATAAAACGTTTAATAACAGTAGCGGCAGTAGCAGCTGCAGTAGTAGTAGCAGTAGCACCACCACCACCACTACCAGCAGCAGCAAAAAGCCTAAAAATATCCGTAAGCGTGTCTAATCAGTACCTGAAATTGCATAAATTCATTCTGCTATCCTGCCATACAGTGACTCGTGCATGTTTCGTGTAATTCAGTTTTGTTTTAGTACGTGCGTTACGGCACTTGCAACACAATAAGACCATATAAGTGCCGAAAAATAGGTGTTACAAGAGAGTAACAATCACAAAAAAGAAGGAGGGGAGATAAGGACGATAGTTGTTTGATAGGAAAGAAGAAGCAAACCACACAATTCAGTTTGAGCCAAGTCAGTTATTATTAGTTTTAGAAGGAGTTTTATGGCAGGAGAAGAGATCAAGATGATAGATGTCTCATAGGAAAGAAGGAGCAAACCACACCAGAGCCCGGGAAAGGAAAAGTCAAGACAGGCAGAAACAATAACAGCAAGGGGGGAAAAAAGCAGTAGATCCCACCAGTAGTGGTTTAGGTCTTTTTAGTAAGAGTTTTGCGGCACTTGCAACACAATAAGGTCATAAATATACATGCCAAAGATTAGAGGTGTTACAAGAGAGTAACAAACACAAAAAAGGAGTAACAAGGATGATAGATGTTTGATAGGAAAGAAGGAGCAGACCACACCAGAGCACCCGCCTACCACCCACAGGTTTGGTTTGAGCAAGGAGAAGCACGTCGGTATGATAACGCCCCGTTGGTGCTGGGAAAACGCAAGATCAGAGGAAATAACAAGAGGTGAAGAAAAGAAATAGGGACCACGATTTGTGCCAACCAACCATTCGCTACAAATTAAAAATAGAACCCTATAAATAGCCTCTATAAATAGATCATTCCTGATTAATAATGACCATACTTTTTCAAATGAGGGAAAACAGCACCTGGGCGCATCCAGCTGTTGCCACATGAAATAACCCATGAGGTTTTAGTAGAGGTTTTACGGCACTCGCAACTGCATAATGTCATATGAGCGCCAGAAGATTAGAGGTGATACAAGAGAGTAACAAACATAAAAAAGAAGAAGGGGAGATAAGGATGATAGATGTTCGACAGGAAAGAAGAAGCAAACAACACCAGAGCACCCGCCAACCACTCACAACCCATGATGAGGATGATAATGTTGGTTCATTATTACCATAAAAACTGATTTGAAATCGGAAACGTTATTTTACAGGCTGGATCCCTCATCCAACATCTACCCACGACAGCACCGAGCAAGTTTTGCTTAGTTTAAGTAACGTTTTACGGCATTCGCAACTGCATAAGGATAGATTTATGTGAGCGCCAAGGAGTGGATGTCAACAGAGAAGTCCAAACGGGAAATCAGGCTTACTCTGCTCACCTCCCTAGCCTCAACAGCACAAAGTCTGCTTCGACTATCAAGGCACCCCGGATATAGCAGTTCACAAGAGAGTGACAAACATACAAAAGAAGTAGAGGTGAAAAAAGGATAGTAAGGATGAGGAAAGAAAAACAGAGTTCAAAGCAACGTAAACTCATCGAGCAACACGAGTTTGAAAATGTGTCGACGGGGACTCGAACCAGGGCCCCCTGGTTTTAGAGTGGGTGGTTGGCGGGTGCTCTGGTGTGGTTTCTCCTTCTTTCCTATCGAACGACTATCGTCTTTATCTCTCCTTCTTTTTATGTTTGTTACTCTCTTGTAACACTTCTAATCTTCGGCACTTATATGACCTAATTGTGCTGTAAGTAACGTAAAACGCTTACTAAAACAAACATGCAGTATGGCAGGATGCCAACAGAGCTAACGCCATCTCTCCTTCCTCGAATATTTTCTTTTTCTTCTGTTTACTTCGTACTTTTACATTCGCTCTCGTTGTATAGCGTCCCAGGAGATGCACATTTCTATAGTAGGCCAACTATGCGGCTCTTTCAATATAATAAATATATTGTAGTTTCTCACGGTTCGCTCAACCCATCTTTCGCGTAGTCTACCTCTTCCCTTGTAGGCCCGAGTACTGTACTTCGTTTGAATAGGCTCTCGAGGCTGGCTGACAAGGTGACATTCGTAACAGGAGGTTAAAAGTCATTTTATTCTGTTTTTCCATGGAAAGCAGGCAGGAGTTTTTAATGTTAATACATCATGTATTCATAATCCTGTTAATTGAGGAGACAAGCAGCAAAACTCTCATAACCACTACACCCCCAGACACTGCCAAAGCTCGTGCCTTTGCTGAAAAAAATACCATCATTATAAAAGGCTAAACACCACCCGACCAGTCCGCTGATGCCTCTATATGACTCAAATGTTCGAAAATGTCCTTCACGCATTCGAACCAGAGCCTTCTACACAGCTGTCTAAGATTACATTAACAGAACTTACGACATCCCACCACCTCCGACACCCCC
>NW_004798021.1:80449-82548 GCF_000002075.1 Aplysia californica | reverse complement strand
AGACAATAGATGTTTAATACGAAAGAAGGGGCAAGCCACACCAGAGCACCCGCCAACCATCCACTCATATGTGGTATGTTGCCCGTAGCCTGCACATCATGCTGCAGCAGAAACAGCAGAGATTGGGAGGGTGGCTGTGACGGTCACATACTCTCTATATTGCAATTTTTTTACTTTTTTGTTTTAGTAAAAGTTTTACAGCGCTCGCAACTGCATAAGGCCATATGAGCGCCTGAAAATTAAAGGTGTTACAAGAGAGTAACAAACATAAAAAAGAAGTAGGGGAGATAAGGACGATAGATGTTTGATAGGAAAGAAGAAGCAAACCACACCAGAGCCCCCGCCAACCATTCATTTAAACATTTTTTTTTTACTTTTATCTTTGAGACGTTTATTTACTTTTCACATAAGAGCACATATCAGAGTCCTGTTTGTTTGAGTAAAGAGACAAAGAGACGCAGATCGACACAATAACGCTCATTTACTGCTGGGAAAAAGTAAGGCAGAGATAGAGAAACAACAGAGGGGAAAGTAAAGAATTAAGACCTAACAGTGGCGCCCTTAAACCACTCACTCACATAGAGCCACAAGACAGCCACAATAAAGGGAAAAAAATCACTAAGGAAAATGAAGAATGAAAAAAATGCTGAATCAGCAAAATTAAGACATTCAGTGCAGCACTCAGCCAGTCCTGGCTGAGACCAGCTATTTCATTGCTGCTAGCGAAAGCTTTATCATTAGAACAAACAACTTTGGTCCATTTTCCCTTATCAACCTGTACCCTGAAACACACTGCAGGCCGACAATGTATTTTAAAAAACTCCTATCTGTCCCTTACACTGTACAGCTGATTGCGGAGAGATAGACAGTCGAAAAGAATATTTCCTGGATCTTTGCTTAAACAATACAAAATCAATTAATGTCTTTCTGTTTGAATGTATTTTAAAGTTCTCATTCAGACTGTCAAGATTTGAAAATGAATATTTAAGCATGTGACGGGTTCTTGTACTTGAATTTGAATCTAGTATGGGTCAAAGGCAATCCAAACCGTCTCTAGCACACTCAAGCATGCCCCTAGCCAAACCGGCAGGAGGCAGAAATCTTTTCGTGATGTTATAATTTCACTTTTATTATTTTTTTTATAATAGAGGGTTTTATGGCGCTCGCAACTGCATAAGGTCATATGAGCGCCATACTTTCACTTTAAAAATGAATTTAGCTACATACAAATTTATATATATACATATATATACAGATACATAGGAAAAAAGCGAAAGAAGAAAACTGTCCCTTTTGAGTCATTTTTGCTGTAAGAGCATGTTCCACTATGTGCGTGCTAGACTGTTAAAGTGTGTACTCCAAAGATATATGCAAAATACAAAACAAAGCCCTGTTTCACCAGGAATCAAACCAATAACTTCTTGATCTCAAGAACAACAGCCACACCCCAAAACCACCATGTTGAAACTTGAGGCTGTACAACAAACCAATTGTAACTGTATGCTATGAAGGTTGTATATGTCCTCCTCCCCTCGTCCCCATCTCCATTCGTCTGTCCATCCATATTCTCCATGCATGTACTGTGAACAAATTTATATCTGCACGTTCACCAAACTGCCATTCTGCTACTCAACATAATGTTCACTCGTGACTAGATCTAGTGTGTATATTTGTTAGACTGTTATGTCAATTTCTAATTCTCAGGGGAAACACGCGATCGGATCCTTATTTCACTCTCCGATACGCCAACCCAACATCCCCACCACCGCCTCCCCCCCCCAAAAAAAAAAGTCCCTGTGACCCAACCCCTCTTCTCCTACGCCATTTCACTATAATTTCAAACCAATCTCATTCCTCTTTTGTGTCATCCCTAACCACCAAACTTGCAAAAGTATGTCAAAGTTCAGGCCTTTGCGAAGGCCGCTAGATAAACATGACCCGAACAAACAGCCAGGCAATACAGGCCAAGCCTCAGGACCCACATACACAGTGATACCAGAGAGTTTACAGTAATGGTGATACTCTTTAAGAGAAAACTCTCTCTATCTCTATCTCTCTCTCTCTCTAACTATCTATCTATCTATCTATCTATCTATCTA
>NW_004798021.1:74632-80349 GCF_000002075.1 Aplysia californica | reverse complement strand
CATCCATACACACACACACACACATATACACACACACGACACTCAACAATTTAAATCTTTCAGGAGGTGGGCTACTCAACTCTGGCTGTCAAGGTCAACTCAGGCTGGGAAAGACACAATGTCAGACCCGCTAACCTTTTCATGACTAAAAGGTAGTAGTAGTAGTTTCCTCAGAAATTCCCCCCTACAAGATCAGGGTTTGAGAAAAAAAAATCAGTGTCCAGAACCCAGTAGATTCACATTACTTTATGAACCAATTGTGGCAAATAAACAATCATGCAGGCTTGATGTGGCAAATACACACAAATAAACGCAAATAAAAATGTATTTACACGTCATTTATGAAATGATAAGTCACACAAATATTGAATATATTGCACATTCACCTCCGTATTTTTACGTCATTTACAATAAGTTTAAAGTTGTTTACAACCCACATGGAATCAGAATCTAAGAACAAAATCAGGTCTTTATGAATATCGGATTAGGGGTTCTTCCTTTGTCAAAAAAGTAAAAT
This sequence comes from Aplysia californica, assembly GCF_000002075.1. NCBI lineage: Eukaryota > Metazoa > Mollusca > Gastropoda > Aplysiida > Aplysiidae > Aplysia > Aplysia californica. Next base: position 79,832 of record NW_004798021.1, on the reverse strand, counting down.
TGGAGGACTTTGATTTTATCGGAGTAGTTGGCAGTTCTGCAATGTCCCCACATACAGACGGGTAGCCTAGATATTAAACCTCCCCACACAAGAACTGAGCCTTCGTCTTGTGCATGTGATACTTACAGCGTGTGAGTACTGGACTGCGACAGACAATGCAAGAGATCATAGTATGATGCACAGTTGTGTGCGAGAGAATAAAAATTAAGTGATGGCTGTAATGTATCATCGCGTTTGGTTATTAATGTTTGACAAAGATTTTCAACCAAGCAAATCAACACCTTTGTTTAATGAGGAAACTGCCTCCAATTTTTTTTTATTGTTCTGCTTTGATGCAGACTTAATTCCATCCTGCACAACACCAGTTGTTAAATGTCAGTCACCTTAAAAATCTAATACCCAGTGCCCATTGGCACGATCGGTTCGGTTCGGTAGGCGATAGTGGCAAAAACCGATCGCCTTACTCACAGCCTCAAAAAACAAATGGGAGTCAGGCGATCAGTTGGCAATCGGTTTGTCTGATACTCTGATGGGCACTGGGTATAAATAACATAAAATTTATGCCAGGGTTTTATGGTAAAGTAGGCCTACCCAACAGTTAAGAGTACCTGTGTAGGAAGGAGTGATGCTTACCACTATGTAATGTTTGTTTTCCTTCAGTAACGAGAAGCACATCAACACTTGTAGTATAAACCGTCATTTAGAAAAGGGAGAGAGCAAGAAAGACAGACAAACGGGAAATAAAAGATAGAGAACCTCCAGTATCTCCCTCCAACCACCTACTGCACTTTGTTCCAGACAATTGTCCAATTTATGTTTGAGGTACATCATAACAGAATTATTAAATCAAAATGGGTCGGGTAACTTAAATTAGACAGGAACTTATTGGAGTAACATTCCAACAACAGTGAAAGTACAAAGTATTTTCCCTCTTCCATCAAATATTACAGTCTTGGGTCAGCACAGGGTACTGTGATGAGGTTTTCATTTTTTATAGCAAAAAAAACTTTAGGCCGGCTCTATTTCTCCGAACGTTCAGGAAACTAAACTTGAACTCTATTTCCCCAAACGGTTTCCGTTCTCGAGATTTGTCGATAATTTAAGCGAATGGAGCGGCCCGTGTGTGTGTGTGTGTGTCAGTAGTGTGTGTGTGTGCGTGTGTCTGTGTGTGTGAACGGATTGGGGGGGAGGGGGTGGGTGGAGGGATTTTTTTTTACGAGAAGGATTTTAGTTTTTGCTGGGTGACTAAATGCAAAATAGGTGACTACCAAGGTCGAGCTTGTTTTCTCGCAGCACCCTTTGGAGGTGTGTAGTAAGTCCGGAAACGTTGCCCAAACCACGACTAAAGTACCGTATCACCTGAATATTCAGACATTTAAAAATCTATAATTCTAGAAATTGAATTCGATGCAAAAAATGCTTCTTCCCAGTCCAGATAGAAAAGCAGAATGAAAGGACGCCGCCTAAATCTCGCAAAACCCAAAAAATCTCGAGATCGGAAACCATTTGGAGACATACAGCTTTATTTTCCCGAACGTTCAGAGCAATAGTCACTTCGAAAACTTTATGTTGAGTTCTTCTAGATTCTAGATCTAGTCTAGATTTCGTCTTTGTTTTCGAGCAAGTTTGTGTGAACGAAATTTGAAATAAAATTAATCAAATTTAGATCTAGTAAACAAAAAAAAACAATCAGCCGAGGGCAGGTGGAATATCTGAAGTTTTTGCATTGATAGATAGGAGAAGAACATAAAAAGGGACGGGGTTGAAAGGGGGGGGGGGGGATATTCGCAGTACGTGTACTTGACTGCTGGCAAGTCATGAGAAACGTGAGGGCGAAAAAAAGCAACAAATAAAAAGTAAACAATACTTTTGTAACAGAAAAGCAACTTACATTCGAACGCATCATCAGAGTGATGGCTCTCGTCCATGGCAATGACAACATTTCTTCCTTCAGTCATTTTGATGTTTAAGTATGGTAGCGTCAAGAAGAGAAAAAGTATGCCACACTACGCTCTGTTGTAAGCTTCTGCCGGTACTAACTAAAGACTAAGTAATGCCAGGTCGCACGCAAGCGCTTCAGTCCAGGTCAACAGAATGCTGGTAGATCTTATTCGTTCCACTCCAGTCACCTGCGTGCGTGCCGCACATACGCCAGGTATTTCCTCACAAGACAGGTCGCAAACAGAGATAACACCTCGCGGTATAGTATAGACCTACATGTAAGGAAAAAAAACAAAAAAACAACTATCAAACGTAAGTGGGCGCCAGCAACATACCTCACATTTTATTTAACAGTAACAGCTTGATGAGTGAATTTTGTGCGATGGTAAGGCACTGTAAAGAACAGTAGCTTACTGGCACTTGATCTTAGCTCGTGAAGCGCTCTCTCTGTTTTCGGCCAAAGGCTTTTCAAGTCCGTGGCTATCTCTTTAATTTTCGGGAGCCCTTCCACACATATGCCTATTCAGTTTAGGATAGCCCCCATAAATCACACTATAGCTCCTTTTTTATTAGTAACGTAACGTTCTCTTATACTGGATTGATTTATTCGTTGGAAAGATAACAATTTATTGGTGTTTGTGACAAACCGGCAGTGCAATCTTGACCCTGACCTCTAAAAAAGGGGCGTTCACCTCCTGTGCAAAAGTACAGCAACAAACAAACGAAGTACGGTACTTTAAAGGATTATCCAACACTAAAAAGAAAACAGATTCTTTTTCCTTCCCTTGAGTATCAAGTTTGGACATTTCTAATCATATTGATTTAATAGCAGTGATAAATGCATCAGAACACTTATAATTTATTTTAAAGTTTTGTTTCTTGAGGGTAAACATAAATGACTGTTGTTTCGCGTTGAGAAGCAAGATACTAAAGGGAGATAACAACATTTTTACAGTTATCAATTGTGATTTTAACAGTTATGCTTCTTTTAATCTTTGAACGAATGTGATTTGACGTTTGAAGAACGCAGTTTGCTTTATAAATGAGAGTTTATAATGAATACTCCAGTTGTAATTTAGCTAAAAGAGAAATGTGTGTAAATGAAAAGCATAACACACTATTTAGTCACAAGAGTGTGACAAACATACAGAAGAAGCGAGGAAATTGACGATAATAAGGATTAGGAAAGAAAAAGCAGCAGTTCCCTGTTGTAGTTAAGGCACAGTTATGAGCATGACATTGTTGGATCAGCCTATTTACAATTCTACTGTGCATTAGAACGAGAAATGTCCCCCCTTTGGGAATGGTCTAAAGACACTTCAGTCCGTGGCAGCGCCCAGGGGGTGACTCCACACTTTATCAAGAGAATTCAATTGATATTTTTTTAGATCTATTTCTTTATTATTAGCCGATGCTATTTTATTTATCATGATCATCATATCCATCATCATCATCATCATCATTATCACAATCATTGTAGACTGGAAAAAGATTGTTTTTAAAGTCATCATCATCATCATCATCATCATCGTCGTCGTCGTCATCATCATTATCAAGATTATTTATAAGGGATTTTTGCAACCTAAATGTTTGCAGAGTTGAGAATACCCCCCCCCCCCCCCACCCCCATCCCTCCTCCTCCTCCATTAGCAGAAACTCATTCATCTTTACTTTAAAAGTGACAAGGGAGGGAAAGGAAAAGAGGAAATGAGGGAGGAGGATGCGGGAGAACGTGTTTCTTTATTTGAGTGTCTGATCAAATTTTTGCCCTAATATTTTATGTGGAAGAACTTTGAGCTTTTAAAGTGACGTACAAAATCACTATCGAGATTTGAGCTGAAAAAAAAATAGTTAAAGGGTTGTGCCTCTTTTACACATATGCGTCGTTTCAAAGTTAGGACTTATAGCTCAAGGATCAGTGGGTATAATTCCTTTGGTATCGGACCTTGCTCCAGTTGTGACATTTTTGTTTTTTGCTAGAATTTAAGGGGGGGGGAAAAGAAAAAAGAAAAGAAAAGAAAGAAAAGGAAACTGGCAAGGTTAGGGACTGTGAAGTTATGAGTTTATTGCTACTGTTTTTTGTAATAAAATTTACTCAGATTCTGTCCCCCACCTCCCTCAACCCCCCCCCCCCCCCCCAACCCTCTTTTTTTCCAATAAAAAACCAGGGAACCTGAACCCGGAAGACAACAACTGGGGGAGAGATAACGCAATCCACTAAGAAAGGATAGATTGCATCAAACGTTGTCATACATTATTTCTAAAAACATGGATGATACAGCAAGCACTTTAAAGAAAGAGGAAGAGCAGAAAAAAAGCCCTCTAGGACATTTTTGACAAGCCAGTAGTAGCAACATCCTGGGTCCAGGGTTCAAGGGTAATAGCGCAATTAGCTACTGCGACATTTGTTGGTTTGTTTGTTTGTTGGTTTGCTTGTTTGTTTGTTCGGTTTTTTGTATTATGTTCTTGCTACTGCTGCTACCGTTGCTGTTATTTATGCTTCTGTTGTTGATGTGCTGCTGCTGCTGCTGCTTGTGATGATGATGATGATGATGATGATTTGCGAAATTCTACCGTCCTCGACATTATTATTATTTTTTAAATTATTTTTTTGTCGTTTTGCTATCTTCAATGACTATTATGATGCTGTTCTGTCTGCTGCTGCTGGATGTTTTTATCTGCTACTGTTGTTGTTTCAACAAATGCTGCAGTTGTTAGTGTAACTCCTCCATTGCTGCTGTTGCTGTTATTCTTGCTGTTTCTGCCGCTGTTGCTGGTAGTGGTGATGCTTCTGCTACTGTCACCACCACTGCTACATGCATTTCAATTGTTGTCGTTGTTGTTGTTGTCGTTGTAGTTGTTGTCGTTGTTGTTGTTGTTGTTGTTGTTGTTGTTGTTGTTGTTGTTGCTGCTGCTGTTTTTTGTTGTTGTTGTTGTTATCATTGTTGTTGTCCTTGTAGTTGTTGTTGCTGCTGTTGTTTCTGTTGTTGTTTTTATTGTTGTTGGTAGTGTTGTACTTTTTAAATTTCTGCTATGATATCCTTAGTGGTGCTGTTTATGTTAACTGTTTCTGTCGTTGCATTACAGAGCCTTTCTAAAGTGTTACAGTTCACATTATCGCGCTTTCTTCTCACATCTATTTCCATCGAACATCTGAACCATACAATACCCATCAGTCAAAGTAACAACAGAAAAAGGAAACAACAGAAAATTGTGTACATCAGAACTGGACACACCCCCCCTCCACCCCCACCTCTCT
>NW_004798021.1:71013-72757 GCF_000002075.1 Aplysia californica | reverse complement strand
CACCAGGGCAGTGCTTACTGACTGAAGTGTCTTTAGTCTTTACTCTTTAGGCCATTCCCAAAGGGGGGATATTAACATGCTCTTATTATGCACTGTAGAATTGTAAATGGGCTGATTTATCAATGTCATGCTCATACTGTGCCGGAACAACATAGGGGGAACTGCTGCTTTTTTCTTTCCTCATCCTTACTTTCTTAATTTTTCCTCTATTTCTTTTTTATGTCTGTCATTCTCTTGAGAGTGCTATTTCCGAGGTGCCTGGATAGTCGAAGCAGACTTTGTGCTGTTGAAGCTAGAGAGAAGAGTAGAGTATGCCTGATTCCCCGTTTGGACTTCTCTGTTAACATCCACCCTTGGCGCTCATATGACCTAATGCAGTTGCAAGCGCCGTAAAAGCTCACTAAAATAATCATTTTAAAAAGGAGAAGCAATTTCGGTCAATGGCTAAATGGGTGGCTTCTGTTGTAGATGTTATCCTATTGGGAGACCGCTGTAATGACATCAAGGCCCGTTTTGCGTGGTCTGCCCCTGTCCTTGTATCCTGACTCTTTTGAGTTGTAAGCTCGTACAGCTGGTGAATATTGGGTGATATTCTCATCAGATGACCGAAACACTCGGTTCTTTTATGCTCGATGTGGTCCATAATCTGTTTAATCTCGTGTTAAATTTCGGACAGTTTCGATCCTTATACATGTACAGTCTTTCTTCTTAACATTGATCAATTTGCTAGGGCATTTTGTCTCATGGGCAATGAGCTCTTCTCTGTTGAGCCGTGTTTTGCCACCAACCCCTTTTAGATTAGAATCAAAACACCCCCCTCCTCCCCAAAAGAAAATAATATGACAAAATGAAATTATAAAATAAAACACCCACCTTCCATGATTCACCCATCACCCATTTCCCCTACAAACACCGATTTCAAAAAGGAAGAAAAAAAGAAAAAAGAAAAAATGAAAAGAAAGAAAGAAAAATTGAGGAAAACGGTTGCAACACTTTCTTTTTGGAATCTTGCACATACAGTATTTTGTCGTAGTAAGCGTTTTCTAGCTTTTCACTGCATCCCCCATTGTGATAAGATAAGCATTTACTTCGTTAGGCCTACTGTGCGGGTAAGTGTGTGAAGTACAGACCCATTAAGTCCTGTTCTACTTTCGTTCTCGAGTGGTGTTTTATACCTCTTGTCTATTGTCCTGATCTCGAGAACTCGACCCATTATTTAATAGGCAATGGGTCCCTGAAAGAAATCCAAAAGCATAATGATACTGAAACTTATACTATAAATTAGGGTTATTTTAGTTTTAGTATTAGTATGAGTTTTTCGGCACTTGCAACACAATAAGGTCATAATTTGACCAACTAAATTTAGTATTATTAGTGCCAAAGAATAGAGGTGTTACAAGAGAGTAACAAACACAAAAAAGAAGGAGGGGAGATAGAGACGATAGTTGTTGTTTTTTTGTAGGAAGGAAGGAGCAAACCACACCAGTGCACCCGCCAACCACCCACCTGGATTGTTAGTAGTTAATGGCAATAATAAACGTACAAGCAGAATAATCATTGTTATCTTCGTCGTCGTCGTCGTTGTAAAGTTTCATGTGCAGAGACTTTGGTAGAATAGTTTAGAAATGATTTCGTGTTATGATAAAGTTGTTCAACGTTTCGCTCTTTCGGGCATTTACTGGAAAACGACACTAACACTAAATCAGGAGGAGGAGGAGGGGAGGAGGAGGAGGAGGATGGAAAG
>NW_004798021.1:66965-68385 GCF_000002075.1 Aplysia californica | reverse complement strand
AGCTTACTGCATGGACTCAGATTAGTTTTTCAGACAGGCGGGGCCCAGAACCGGGTAGTAAAACTTCGATAAAAGATAACGGGGTCAGAATTTAAATAAAAGACGTGGGATTTCTTTTTGTTGTCTTGTTTTGTTTTATTTGTTTGTGTTCTTCTTTTAATCGGTGGGAAAAAAGGGGGGGGCGGGGGAGGGTTTACAGTACAATAAGGGTAGAGCTTCGTGTTGAGATGTGAGCGAAGGATGTCTCTCCTCACACGTGTGGGCGTGAGTGTGAAGTGAGGTCAGGGGGTCGGGAAGACGTTTCCGTTGACAGACAGGAGAGATACTCAGCGGAGTCGAGAGAGACAACAATGTGTCACGACTCGGTATAATCAGGTGTTCGTCAGTTTTTAGGCTTATGGACTTATTGGAATAATCTTAAAACTTGTTCATTTACCTTGCATGTGATGGAAAAACGATCCATCTATCTAGAATAGAAGTTGACATATTTGCGATTGAAGGAGGTGGGGGTCGCTTGGTGTCAGAAGTAGAATTGACGAGAAAATGGCCCCCAAACCATCACCATTGCTGGCGCTCATATGACCTTATGCAGTTGCGAGTGCCGTAAAACCTCTACTAAAACAAATATCATCATTGCCTTTCTCACCCTGCACCAGGGTATAGGCTACGCACAAACACTTTCCACATTATTTCTCTATCCTGGGCTAGCCTGTTATTTCATGTCTCCCACAAACCATGGTGAAATAAATAGCTTGAGAGTCCTTAGAAGCTGCAAATTTACTTTTGTGCCTCCAATCAACGTTGTTCAGTAAAAATGTCTTTTTAAATGGACGTAAAAGTTGATTTTGGCCCCCCAATTAATTCTATTTTTAAAAAATTAACAAACTTAGGGGAAAATGCCGCTTTCTTCGAGTTCATTATTTTGACGAGCGCCTGATTTCTCTACGAAGCCTCACAGTTTCTCTATCTGGCGCAGTAGGCCGCGGGTAATGAGGCGGGGCTCGCGATAAACCAGCGAGTCGACACCTTCCATTTAACACAAATTAACCCCCTTCTTTGTTTAATCCTGTCTAACTACGTATGTGCTGACGAGATACGAATGTTTATTCAAGACAGATTTCAGCAAAGCCAGATAATTTCATCTCTCCCTTTAATTTAAGATGAACGTGTGTACAAGCGGTAGGCTTAGTTACATTTCCTTAACCTTCTTCTAAGTTCTATTAAATGCCAGCAGGAGAAACAAGATAGCATTGAGGCAATGTCGGGGAACACACGCCAGAACTTATGCCTGTACGGCAGGGAAGAGATTAAATTAACGTCTGTCTGTCTGTTTGTCTATCTCTCTGTCTCTGTCTCTGCCTCTGTCTCTGTCTCTGTCTCTATGTCTCTCTGCCTCTCTCTCTCTCTCTCTCTCTCTTTC
>NW_004798021.1:65004-66805 GCF_000002075.1 Aplysia californica | reverse complement strand
TCTCTCTCTCTCTCTCTCTCTCTCTCTCTCTCTCTGTTCGGGGGAGGGGGAGTGCGAAAGTGTTACTATCATCTCACAATAAACCATAATTAACAACACGTTGTTCTAACACACAATTTAAAAGAGTAGATTTCATTTTATTTACGATGACACAAAAACAAAAATCTCGATTTCAATTCAAATTGAATGACTAAGATCGATGCGAATATAGTATAACATGTACAGAACAGAAGTCCTTATAAAAAACATACATTTTCAAATCAAAATAAGAAAAGATCTATGAACTCGCAAACAGACAGGCAAGCAGGTATGATAGAATATGAGCAGAAATAAAGGGATATAAAAAATAGATGACAGAAAACAGCTGATTCGGTTCTGTAACATAGATATAATATTGTATCAAAAGAGGGCTGTACAGCACCATCGTTAAACAAAATATAACACAAACTGGGTTAAACAATTTATGACTTTGTTAGAAAAGAACTCGTGAAGGCATCTCGGACGTTATAATGTATAGTAAGTAAGTAAGTATGCAATTCAAGCATCATTGAAAGTCAAAAGCGAAGTGAATAATAAATTCACCTTTGCTCCTCTCTACATAAAATAAATGTTCGAATAAATAGCAACAATCTAACCACCAGATAACGATTCGGACAAGTAGCTTACTCCAGAAAAATAAAGATTCACATTTCAAAGTTTCGAAAAAGGTTTTTTAAATAAATGAATAAATGAATAAAGAAAGCAAAAAAGAAAGATAGAAAGAAGGAAGAATTTAAAAAACAATAGCAATTAGAGAATGGATATCAAAAGAAATGAAACAGCTAGATTTCTAAAGAAAAATAGAAAAAAAACCCAAAGCAAACACAATGTACATTGCATTCGAATCACTGGACAAAAAAGTTGCACAATCGAACGAGGACAAAAGACAGAGATTGTCAAAGATCAAGACATTACTTGGGACACATGCTACAGAGATTGTCAAAGATCAAGACATTACTTGGGACACATTATGTTATCAATAGTATGCGTTATAACAGCTCTCATGAAAAGGCATAAAGCTGTACATGTATTCTTGTCCTCATTCTGCAAGTAGAGATGAAATGTCAAAATCGGTTTGAATAAATGATTTTTTGAAAGAAAAGACCAACAATCGTGCAACATTAGTAAAGAAAAACGATTGACGATTAAGCAAAGCTTCGAAAAAAGTAACGAAAACGATCAACATGGCAAATCGTTGAAAAGTAACGAAAGAGAAAAGCAAAACAATCAAGCACATAATATTAGAACAAAAGTTATCGGGAGAAAATTAAAAAAATTAAAAAGCAAGGCAATGAAAAAATAAACACAATAAAAATTAACGAAAGAGCAAAGTTTCGAAAATGTAATTTAAAAAAAGACAATCGAGCAAGTAAGTAGAAAAAAATCGTCTATTCAGTAAAACAGAAATCTTTAAAAAGCTGTCGCATGGGTAACAAAAATTAAAGTATAATCAAATAATCGTTTGAATCATGACCTGACCAAAACAGGAGTGGTTGTTAAATAGTGATTTGAGCAAGAGACACTAAACACAAAACAAAAGCCAGATATTAATAGTAAAACAGATCAAGCAATAGTACGAATACGCCACGTGAAATGAATGACAATTTGACATGAATGGAAGAAAAGAATGGACGGGGAAGCGTGGGAAAAGAACAGTGTGAAACGAAGAGAGAACTCGTGAACAGATTAAGAGCTAAAGATGCAGTCATGGTCTCTCTCTCTCTCTCTCTCTCTCTCTCTCTCTCTCTCTCTCTCTCTCTCT
>NW_004798021.1:61065-64000 GCF_000002075.1 Aplysia californica | reverse complement strand
GGGGGAGAGATGGGGGGGCATTCCTCAAAGCCTTCAAACGTACTCAACCAGATAAACGTTACCTACCGTAGGACGGGCAAGTATACTGGCATACAAGTTCAACCAAAACAATAAGTTCCGTGTAACCTTCCCCGCCTTCAAAAGACTTTCTCCTAGACCCTATGGCATATTTCCTTCCCACCATAGGCAGGCACCAATACTTCCGGTTCGTCTGCAGATAGTCGGATAAAAGGAAATTCCCAAGAGCATTATTAATATTGCCCCTACCCTGGACTCCCCAGATATTCTGCTGCAACACGACCGAATATTTTGGTAAGCGTACGATGTTTATTTATCCCTGTTCTGTGAGGCGGTAGGTATACACAACGTAAGCTTTTCCCAGCGGAATGTTGGAGCGTACTGGAACTCGTGGAAGTATGGCATTTCAAATAACACACGTATGGTATTTTACGGTGGCCGGGATTACAATATTCTTTAATACGATATCTTGCTCTTGTACTTGTAAAAACACACTATAAACAACACACATCAAGCACAATGGCAGTATGGCGTTTCAATAACACACTCTTGTCATTTTGCGGTGACTATGATTATAATTAAGAGCGCAAAAAGTTTCGTGAGCAATTTTCGTCAGCTTATGCACACAGCAGATCTCCATACTTTCCTGAAATTATGGGTATCCACAGATGTACACGTCTTAGATTCAGCACCACCATCACGAGGTACAACAAGAAATTAATGTTCAAAACACTGCAAGAAGTTGTTCTTGTTGTTTTACATCCAGCCTTCACAGTCGTCGCCGTCTTTCTGACAGATGTATCCTATCTTGAGATGACACGGCAGGTCGTTCCAGTACTTTCCCGCCAAGCCTTTGTTGATCTCCATGCAGTGCTCGCTGTTCTTGTGGTTGTCCGGCTGGTTCCGGTGCCAGTCCTCCACGGCCAGGTGTTTGTTGGAAGTGACCCACGTCCAGGTGCCTTCTTTGCCATCGTCAGATGCGCCAATCCAGAGCCTTGAGCTACCAATGGTAACAACCCGTTTCACGTATTCAAGGGAGACATGGTCGTGGATTTCGGCCAGGTAGCCACCGAGAGACAGACATTTCTTTCTGGCGTCTGCCCACGTAAGGCGTATTCTCTGGAACACTTTGTAACACTGGAACTTTTTGCTGGCTCTACTTTTCAGCTCGCAGCCGTTTCTGTAAGAGCAAAGATTGACCTCCCTTTGCGTAGTAATTTCTTCTTCTACCTTTGAGACTGTCTCTTCCATATTCTCAAACTTTTGCTGCAGAGAAAGAAGTCCGTCACTGATATTTGTGGACGCTTGGTCTAAAACGCTCAGTACGAGAGCATCTAGGTCGGTTTCCGTAGTGTCTCTGTCCTTCCAATCAAGGACAGATTCCGATAGTTGAGATATCGTGAGATTGATTGACAAGACGGTTTGTTCATACTCTCGTTGAAGTTTCTCTCTCGTCTCATTGAGCCCATCCACAGATTGGAGCAAAACTGTCGCAGAATGCTTCTCTGAGTCTCTTACCTTCTCCAGGACTTCCGATCGGAACTCTTCCTTGATGGAGGCAGACTCGTTGAGTAGTGACGTCTGCAGCTCTACTATCCAGGTGTCGACAGAGTCCAGAACCCCCTGAAGCTTTGACGATGAAACGAACGTCTGATTAGTCAACATTGACACCCCAGAGAATAATTCAGACAGTTTGTTTGACTGGGCTTGTGATGAAGCGTTTGAAACAAGGACTAGCTTTGAAACCGCGTCAGTTAGATTGAAGAATTGTGCGGTGCTGGTATTTTTGTTTTCATCTAAAGAGTCTTTCACTTTCTTTACTGCGTCGAAAACGGACATCGAAACGTTTTTCAATTCAGAATTCATCGTGCTGCTCACGTTAAGAGCAGCTCCCATTTCTTCTATCCGAGTATCTAATCGTGACAACCTCTCTCCCACCGACGCTTTGCTGTCGTCAACAGATACGATAACCTCCCGGAGTGAAGCGTGCATTTTCTTCGTCGACCGTTCGAGACTAGAGAGGTTCCGAACAACCCCCACGAACCTGTCATTGATTCCGTCCGTAAAGTTCAGGAGAAAGTCCTTGACGAAGTCGGCACCATCGCCAGCCAGTCGTGTTGTCTCCTGTGAAGAACGGAGTGTGTTTTCTGGCTCTGAGTTGAGCGGGGTAACACTGTCAGGGCGCACGGTTGTTAGTTCTAGATTCTGCACAATCCTCTCGGCTTTGGCCCGACTCGTGTCCACAACACGCTGACCGCTCTTCCCCTCCCCCACCCTGCACTGAGTTATGTACTCCGTCAGTTTCGCGTCCATATCGGAAAAGGCCTTCTCCGCCCGGAGAGTGCAGACGATGACGACAACGGCAGCAGCAGACACGAGAAGCGCGGCAACGATGACGCAAACCCATTTCAGAATGTACAGTTTCTTGTATTTGTTAATGAAAAACTTGGATTTTTCCCCCAGGAGCTGGTCAGAGCGATAATCTTCATTGCTGCAATTTGCGTTTTCCGCCGTTTCATCCGACCGGTTGTGCATTTCCATCTCGCAACGAAACAAAACAACTTTTCACTTCTGTGCAACAAAAGTTGACGTCAACCAACAAGATATTTCCTGCGATATCGGAATACTAATTTTAAAAGCCTTTCTCAAACACTCTCTGAAACTCGCGAGCAAGCGGCAATTCTAGAAGTCTGTACTTGGTAAGGTCCGTCAACTAAAGCTGGGCTGTTTTTTCTCTGCTCCTTCCCATAGACAGGGAAATGAATAAATGACAGAGAGAGACGGAGAGAGAGAGAGAGAGAGAGAGAGAGAGGCGGACAGAGAACTGATATCGCCACCACTGTGGGAGGTTTGTCTGGCTTAACCCTGCGGCGGGCTGTTCTTATAGTCGTCACTCACCCACACACTCACACACTCA
>NW_004798021.1:39560-57310 GCF_000002075.1 Aplysia californica | reverse complement strand
AATTAATAAAAAATAATAAATAAATAAATAAATAAATAAATAAACAAATAAATGACTTACGCTGATATTTGAAAGAATAAAAAGACATGATCTCTTAAGCTACTTGATAAAGCATTCCAGTTCTTGGGTCCATGATATTATTAGGCATAATATGCCCTGCTGCCCATTGTTTTAAGTTCCATAGATGGTAACAGTAATTTCTTTATATGTCAGTCAATGACCTTAAGCTTCGAGTCGGAATGTGCAGTTTCAACCGATCTGAATAATATGATGATGCATTAGCAGCATTACCATCATTTAATTAAGCATTTGAAACAAAGAGTAGCCAATTTGTACATTATTTTTCTTAACAGGAAGTCAGGAGTCCGTATATAAATTAAGAGGTGCCCGCAGTACCGTCTCGCTTTCTTTTATCTGTGTAAAAGTGGTTTTGAACAGTTTTGGATTGTTGTCACTTTATCCAGAGATATTTTTGCTAACAAAGATCATCGAGTTACAATGAACAAGTCAGTCTTGAGAAAACTGAGATATAATTACTAACAAATAATAACATCAATACTTAAAGTGGATTGACGTCTCAGATCAGGTGAGTTACCTCAGCCGACAATATTAATTGGAATAGAAATAAAGGCCTTGATTTTTTAAACTTTTCTTGAAAGTTCCTATTCTGGATCGCCAATTTTGTGATCGAGATCGTTGTCAACCTCACTCATGCCTGCCAGATTGTTTTATCACGATCAATTTGTTTGTTATTTTTTGGTCTAGTAGTTCGCTAAAATAGGCCCTACAAGTTTCAGAAGTATGGACAAGTTCATCTGAGTACGTAAGTAGGCCTATGGTATTGAACCATTTAATTTAGGTAGGCTAAAGTCAGCATAGAAAAAATACTTATCTTATATATGCGTAACTATTTCCTTGACAAATTATTGATGAGTGGCCGAATAAAACAGTTACGGGACCAAACTTGGCTGGCAAACGAAAGGAAAGATAAGACAAATTAAAAGAAGACAACTAAAAACCCACCTCTTTTCCCCTCAAAACGAAGTGGGTGTTACTTCTCAAGTCTCAATTTATTGTTTAGGCATACCGTGTTCGCTCTGCCTACTTATCTAAATAACTTTAAGGTGACCCACATGTAATCTAAGTCGATCAGCATCGATGTGGTGTCTTTCTTTTCTTTTCTTTTTTTGTTTGTTTGTTTCTCTTTCAGAGATTGTACGGTACTCTCTCTCTCTCTCTCTCTCTCTCTCTCTCTCTCTCTCTCTCTCTCTCTCTCTCTCTCATGTGTGTGTGTGTATATTATAATTCCTTATTTCTCTCTCAAATCTTTATCCGGATACAATAGAATTAAACCAGATTTCGTTCTCAGTTGTAATTACAGATGATTAATCAATTACCGAACTAATAAATAAAATAATTTTTAGATTAATCAATTTAGTGATTAGTCAATCCGTTATAATATTCTCTATGAAAGGTAAACGTAGCCTACTGAATTTATCCGTTTCCATTGTTGTCAAAACCTACCCCTCTTCCCAGATAAAGGTGGACTTAGATGCATTTGGCTGGTTCTTCTGTCAGATTGAAAGAACATTATTATGCAGCCTAATGATGAAATTTAACATGAGATTTTAAAAATGCAAAACTGTCAGGATTTATAAACAAAAATTTAACACATTATCTTGAGAATCAAGTTAACTAGAAAGTTGCAAACTCAGTTTTCCTGCCCGTCTTTTTGTCTCATCTGTAGATGACCTCTGTAGGCCTAATATACATCGGGCCATGTCAGATCGGGGAATCCCGGTCTTCTCTGTGGGACTACTGGTCGAATTCAGCCAGCAGCGCCCGCCGCCCATCCCCTTTTCCCATGCACTTGTACTTTTTGAGTACTTCCCTGTTAGTTCAAGCGAAGACTCTTCATTACAGTTGCCTCGTCTTCGCTTCTTTTTACAAATTTCAGTTACACAATATAATAATATTATGTCGATGTATGTATTGTCCAGCAAAAATACATTTGTAGGGCCTACATTGTAAATGAAACACTCTGAAATATTGAAGTAAGCTTACCAAATATTTATGATAGGCATGTTTCAGCTCCTAATATTTTATTCATTCTCCTTGTTCGGTAGAGTATCTTTTGTTATGTAGTCTCACAAAGTGTGTTTTGCACAAGCGATATACGCAAAAAAAATGTTTACTGTAGTGCCTATATTCTGCTAGGACTCGATTCTGCTGTCCATTACCGTAGCTTAGCTGGCTTGGCTCAACTTAGAGAATATTGAACTCTCCCCAGGAGAGAAAGACTGGTTTTGTTTCATCCAAAGATCATGTCTTTTGATCAGAAAGCCAATATTTGTTTTGTTTTTTAGATTTTACACAAGTTAGTGCAAACCAAAAAGTCACCAGCTTTCGTTTCTATGCCTAGATCTGTTCCTCTTTTTGCTCCAGATTTCGCACACAAATAAACATGAGCCGATCGGTTGCAAAAATCTGGGTAGTTAGAGAGAACGGACGGACAACGGAAATAACAGCAAAGTGCAAGCAGCGACTGGACTGATGTGAAAAAGAAGGGTACCCTGTCGCCTGTTTTGAGATTATAAAACAGTTTTGTCGAATTACCTCACAAACATAGATCAGACTCAAAGAAAAAGAAAGCACACCCTCTGTGTGTGCCCTCCTCTGAAGCCAAATAATCCTGATGTGATGGCAGAACTAGGTCTAGAGTCGAATGGTTCTTCGCAATCAGGCTCATCATTGGGGCTCGAAGAGGATCGCAGTCTGCCACATTCACTGGCTTCAGGCTCAGGTGGCTTTCAGAACAAAGAAACTTTACAAGAATGGGACCCAGGCTACACCAGTTCATGCACTTCAGCAAAGCAGTATAGGAAAATGGAAGGAAAAGGTTTGGTTTTCAGTCTTGTGACTGTGTGTATCTATATCATGTAAAGTTACTACTGCACTGACTGTAAAACTGGAGACAAAGACAAGACAACAAAGACAAAAAAGGTGTTTTTGTTGCCTACAATACAGTAAATTTGAGTAAACAGCATTTCTTCAACTACAATGAGTCAATGATGATGATGTCAATGGATGGGCACACCATTATCTCTGCTGATCACTCTTACCTTATTATAAGTAATAAGCCTTGAAAATGAAACTCAACTGTATGATCGATCATTCTTCAGTTTGGGGTCATCAAGGCCAAGGGTTGGGTTGATTGGGGTACCATCCGGCTTTTGCCCCCACAATAACAATGGAGTGTGGATCTGGGCTCCACCAATGATTACTTCTGGTTCTAAACTGTTACTTTTCGATGCGCGTGCCAATATTCAGAAGAGATTCAATCAAACCTAATCACTTGCAAAACATCAAATTTTATATTATGGTTTAAAAATTCAGGGGTGGGGGGGGGGCCCCACTGAAACCCCCCAGGTTAAAGACAAGTGAAATATTTACCGCACACATTTTGTACTGAAAAATAACAGCACAGGCATCTCTTGCTCCCGTTTCAATAAAATTACGTCCGTATCGATATATTTCAGAAGCCTACTCTTGGCGCAGACATCGAAGAATGCAGAATATTGTTGCTCATGAACTCTCTTGGCATTCTCAGTCAGGAATCTATGCCACATAGTACTGTCAGTACAACTTTTGTAACGGGACACTCTCCCATCGTGTTCACTTTACCCCTTACCTAACTGCTAACACTCTCTCTTGAGGGCTGGGGAAAGTTTCAAATAAATTCTTATGAAATGTCATGCCACGCCTTGTCTGGCTTGCTTTGTCCGTGAGTTACTGACTTAAATTTAAGAACTTGAAAATCCACAGTGACTCAATTATCAACTGTATACACGTTATAAATTTTATTTTGTAGGAAGGTGTGAAAGTATTATCGATGGCTATGGAAAAGTCCAAGATGGCCTGCCCTGTTGCTGGAATGTCTTCTAAGTATAAAAAAAGAAATGGTATTGGTTTGATAAAATTAATATTCTTAACTTTTTTAATGTTGTTGAAAGTACACTGACACTGACTGACTTTGCCTTGATTTTTTAGGTTTCAAAAGTACCTTCAGCCATGTGCACTAGACGAAAGAAGAATATTCTTTGTTAAGTGAGCTGTGTTTTGTTATATTTTGGATCACAATCAATGTATTTATGATGTCATAATGTGTTGTTCAACAATGCATTCATTTTATACAGATGAGCCAGTGAGTCTTACATACACATGGAAGCAGACACAGTCAGACGTTACAGTGACAGTCAAGTTAAAAGGTCTTCGTGGAGAGCACAACGGAGCTTTTGACATTACATTTACATGCAATGAAGTGCACATTGGTATTTCAAGTGAGTGATTTCTCTCTTAATTTTTGTAAATTTGATTGTGTTTTCTTTTTTATTTGTATATAGATACATAATGTTTAAATGAGAGTAAGCTTCTCAACTCATCACAGCTCTAGAATAGCTTGGGTAACCCTGCTCATAGGTTAATGTACCATCTGCAAGCAATATCATGGTTAAGAATTTGTGTACTGCTTTGGAGGTGTTTTGTTTGTCTCTCCTTTTTTATTTGCCAGTTATTCTGCATAAAGTTTTGATTGTTTTTTTAAGTCTATTGTGTTTTAAAAAATTAAAATTGAAATATTCCTTAATGATCCTCAGATGATATAAGCCATTCTATCCAGTTCTACGGAGCCATTGAGAAAGAGAAAAGTCGAGTGCAGCTGACCAAAGAGAACATAATCCTGATTGTGATCAAACAACTACCGTCACTCTGGCCCAAACTCGAGGTTAGTTTGCCTATGCTTGGACTAGTCACTGGCTCAGAAGTAGAGGTGACCAGTGAGAAAAATGAATTTTTTGGATAAGTTGTTCATCGGAAATGCTTGGACTAAGATGTTTTTATGGTAATTGGGATTGTGACTGAATGGTTGTACAGATTGGTTTGATTTACAGGTGTAAGGCAATGTTATTTGAATGCTGTTTTTCTCATTTTGTCCAAAACAGATACATGGTTTCTTCTAGCTCTGATCCTTGAAAATGTTACAAGTTTGCTGTGGAAATAAGAGAATGATTTTTGAAGTAACCTCTACTTTCTAACAAGAACAAAAAGATATATGATGAATGCCCCTCAAATATTTCAGAGTGAAGTTCAACCTGAAGTATCAGATGCTGGTGGGTCCAAGATGGGGGTGGTACCTGGAGATGATGTCAGCGATGTTGGAACCTCAGCCCGCCTGGATAATTGCAACAAGACCATTGAGGATATGCAGGTGGCTGATAGTGATAGCAGGGAGGAGGATGTGGACAAAGGAACAGAAATTACTGATAAAGAGGAAGGTATGTTTCTCCATGATGATGATACCTCCGGTTCTAGGTCTATATGGCTGGTAAGCTGTTCAGCTGCTCCATGCCCAGGAGAAAAAACTGCTTCATTTTTGCTTTTTTTTTTTCTACATTTAGAATTTGAATTTCTACTTAGTCTTTCTAGAACACATGCAACTGATACAACAGATTAAGAAACTGAAATTTTAAAAATTCGAAATTTGGGGCTTAACACATCTGAACAGCTGGCTTGCGATAGGTTGTTTTACCAGGAGGCTGATGAAGAACTACAATGCTAGCTGAAGAGTATGTGCCCCTGTTCAGCTGAACAATCAATGCACAAAAGTTTTATTTGTTTCAGTTAGGAAAAGCAGATCGACTTGAAATATTCACTTAGTGCTGTGAAAAAGCAAGATTTATAGACAGAAACAACAGGGAGGGAGTAAAGGTATAGAGCCTACCAGTGTCGCTCTTCAGCCACTGGTGCTCTAGAGTTGAAGAAAAAAAGTCTATTGGAGAGGGGCGTTCATAAGGAAATAGGTTTGGAACCTAATATCTTACAAAAAGAAAACATTTCCTTAGTTCATTTTCATATTATATTTGTATAGTTTCTTAAGCTTTAAATACAATTATTTGGGGATTTCTAAAATGATTCAGCCTCTTGCGGCTGAAGTAGATTATAACTAACTTGGTATTTATGTGAGTCCTCAAAATGGCCCTGTCAACCTTGTTTGCTGAAAGCTCATTTCTATCTCTGTAAAGTTGGTACAAGTGAATTTTTATCTCTGTAAAGTTGGTACGAATGGATTTCTATCTCTGTAAAGTTGGTACGAATGAATTTCTATCTCTGTAAAGTTGGTACGAATGAATTTCTATCTCTGTAAAGTTGGTACGAATGAATTTCTATCTCTGTAAAGTCGGTATGAATGAATTTCTATCTCTGTAAAGTTGGTACGAATGAATTTCTTTCTCTGTAAAGGTAAAATATAACCCAGCCAGCCTCCCACCCCACAACATATCTTTGTGCATCACCACGACCATTGCAGCCTGTTGCTTCTTGTTGTAATTTGAAATTAGGGGCTTTACTTTAACCCATACTCGTAGCACAGCTGTACCATATTTCTTTTTTTGTCCTCTTACAGAGCCAGTCTTCCACCTCGATCACCTCAAGCACGGCTTCTTTGAGAGGGTTTGTATTATGACTAACGTTTGAAGGAAAATTCCACACTGATACACAATGTGATCTCCATTTTAAGAATGTTTTTCTTAGCATTGAAATTTTTTCGTCATTTTGAGTCACAGTATAACACGGATATAGGTCGAACACAGAAGACTCAAATATGACATATCCGCCAAATTTTTTTTTCCCTTCTTTATCTTTGTAAGATATCCGAGGCCGGGCCCAACGAATTCGAGCTACCCGTGTTATACTGTGTAAAGATCTGTTTCCTTTGTTCGAAGCTTTCTTGTGTGGCATGTTTCAAACTATTTAAGCTGGTCTTCCGAATTTACTCTCTATGCAAGAGACTTGTTGCCAAAACTGATTGTCTCATGTTAAAAGTTATTTTTTAAAACAAACTATGGTTGTTGTTTTTTATGAAGTCTTCGCCATTGCTTGCAAAAGATATCTGATTCTGGTGTGTGGAAATTATTCTATTGAGTATGTAACACTCTCTGCCAAGATGCTGTATCCCAATCAGCCTGGGTGGCTCTGTTGGGCATGGTCGAAGTGGCTTGCCCTCTAAATATTCTAAATTTTGTGGATAGATATTTAAGATATTTGCCAGCATATGCCTGAGTATATGAACAGGTCACTTGCAGCTTTTCCCAATGCTACATTGTTGGGCATCATGACTTATTTTCTGTGCTCTTGATAACGCTAAATGTTTATCTCTTATGAAGAGATTTGTTGGTACCAAACTTATTTGTTTTGGTGGTTCTTTATTAATTGTCTTTTTTAAACATCTCAGTTGTTGCAAGTTCCTCTTCATAATATATGACAAACTTCTGCTTTCAAAATACTCGTCTTTTTAGTGGTTTGTTTCTGTGAAAATAGCAATATGCATGAATTGTATAATTCTGTTTCTGTATTCGCCCCGCCTCCCGCCGCCGCTATTCCCCCACACGTGGACCCAGGATATGGTCCTGAGCCTTCAAGTGTACGTGAAGAGCCTGGACAAAGACGCCATGAAGATTGTGTTCAGCAAACAAGGCTTTGTCCTCAAGTTCCATACCGCGTAAGTGCTCAGTCTCGCTTGTTTTTGTCTTCTTTTTACTACTTCTTCTTCGTCTTTTTTTTTCTTCTTCTTTTTCTTCAAGTACCAAATCTGAAACGGACATCAACAACAATGATTTTTTACCCATTGCTTGGATACTTTAACAAAACCAAAAACAAGCGAGACTGTCCTGGTGTTTCTTCCTCACCCATCTGTTCTGTTTCTCTGTTTAAGTTATTCTTGGTCTACCTATGCCTCTTTTGCCTTTCTTACTTTCTATTTTTCCAGTGAGAGCAAGATGCTCGAGGACTTTCTTTTGATTCAAGTGTCCAAGGGACTGCAGTAAAGATTTTGCTCAATTGTTCTCGTCATGTGACCGTACTGGAATTATTCTTGTCATATTGCTGAAATGTATTTTCTGTTCTCTCTTTGGTCAGGGATGCCAAGTTCCTACAGCTCCACGAGGGAACCTCTGCAGAGACCACTTTCTCCTGGGCAGTCACCACCAGGTAATGACAGAAAAAGGAACAAGTGTCGAGTTAAGTTCTTCTTGTTGTCGTTCTTCACCTGCAGCGGTGGCCTGCTTGGAGACGGAAGCAGACGACAGTACATGGGTAGAGAGCCGGAAAGGAGAATATTTTAGAGAAGAATATTTGCCGTCCCTGTCAGGATTTGAACCCGGGACCTATTGAATGAAGAGGCAAACCTATCATTGAGAAAATTCCAAAAGAGAAATAAGCATTGTGCCCGGTTGATCTCGGCCTCGTTGAACACAGCTGGCTTCAACAGGAAAGGGTTTACTTACACTAAGCTATAGTATTGTGGTTCGGTTGCCGGACGTCCTAATTTGGGTTGGATGTTGTGTCTCTTGGTTTTCTCAAGACGAGACAGGCAGAGAAATGAAGAAGTAAGAGCAGCTATCGGCATTGGGTCCTGCCTGCATTACATAGAAAGACAGAATAAAATGGTTTGGCCACCTGTTACGTATGTCTCCTGGCCAGCCAGCCTCGAGAGCCTGCAACACCAAGCACTCGGGCTATAAAGGCCACGCAAAAGATTCATTAAGGGTGTCAAGGAAACCCTGAGAAAACATAATATCACAACTGAAAGAGCTGTGGAGTTGGCCTACCTTAGAAAACTTCATCTCCCCTCGACACTTAACGGTAACAGGATGAAAACGTAAAAAGTAAAGTAAGTTGTGCTCTTGGGAATTATGTTTCCCCAAATTTTCCTGACGAGACGAGGTGAGAAAGAGTGCCCGTGGGGAAAGATGGTAACAGACGTCTCTATGCTGTACATTTGTGTTTGAGAACCTGGAAAATGGCAGATATCTCAGGATAGCCCAATTTATGACAGATACCAGACTTCAAGTGTGATGTGATCGAGAAGAAGAAGAAGAAGGCAGATTGTTCTGAAGGCTTACAAAGAGGCTGAGAATGTATGAGAATGTTAAAGTGTTTGTATAGATGGTGATGAAATGTGAAGTGCACTTAGAGTCTGCTGTTGGGAGGGCTACCTGCTATACCAATGTTATATCAATGAGTTAAAGTTTTTCTTTTTTTTTGTTTTCTTTGATTTTCTGAAAAAAATGTATCTCCTGTTTTTTTTACTAATGATGTGAGTGTGGTGTTTCCTCTGTGTCCAGACAAGAGATTGTTCCGGAAGAGTGCAAGTACAAGGTGAAGGCCAGCGGTATGGAGGTGACTCTTCGCAAAACTTCTGCCGTCAGATGGGCATCTTTAGAGGCTCCCTTGAGGAAAGGTATGTGTGCAACAAGTTCAAAGATAATTTTGTTGTTTAGATAGACTGAAGAAGAAAATATCTTAACATGCTTGTCTGATGTTTTGTCTCTATTCCAGCAGGAAATGGTTGATATTGCGTAAATGTGCTTCTCTTTGCCAGGGATGCCATTTTTCCGCTTTTTTTCCCCATTATTTCCATTATTTTCACTGAAAGAAGGTTAGAAGAATAGCAGTTATTATTCTCACATTTGTTTTCTGTTTAAACCTCATTTTAGTTACATCTTGTAACCCTCACATCCCCAGTCACGTATTTGTATTGTAATATATCGAGCTGTCTGTGAAAAATATGCAATGTAATTATCTTCTAAAACATCAAACTAAAGTAATATTGAAATATTTTTTTTGACTTGAAAAAATTGCAGACACAAATCAGTACTGGCTGGGCCTTAGCAGTCACAGACTTCAATATTAGCTGGGCTGGAGGGGGTAGAGTGAGGGGTAAAAATATTTGAGTGTTGTAAAAGTTAAAGAGTCTTTTTGTTTGCAAATACAACTTTGCAAGTTTTCAGTCACTTTCATAAACTCCCTGCAGCATCCCTGCTTTCCTCAGGCAAAACTCCCCCTCAGGGCAGTGCTACTGTCTGAAGTGTCTTTAGGCCATTCCCAAAGGAGGGATATTAACATGTTCTTGTGCACAGAAGAATTGTAAATGAGCTGATTTATCAATGTCATTCTCATACTGTACTGAAACAACATGGGGGAACTGCGCTTTTTTTTTCCTCATCCTTACTATCATCATTTTTCCTCTACTACTTTTTGTATGTTTGTCACACTCTTGTGAACTGCTATTTCCGGGGTGCCTTAATAGTCGAAGTAGACTTTGTGTTGTTGAAGCTTGAGAGGTGAGCAGAGTAAGCCTGATTCCCTGTTTGGACTTATTCTCTGTTGACATCCACCCCTTGGCGCTCATATGACCTTATGCAGTTGCAAGTGCCGTAAAACCTTACTAAAACAAATCAGACAAAGCACTCTTCTGTTCCTCCACAGAACCCACCGAGCCCCCAAGAAACAACGATTCATGGGTGCCTCTCACACGCAGCACCGGACCCCCCACCCCCGACTCCCCCTCAGAACCCCCGGCGTCATCAACATCTTCTGCCGGTGTCGCTGCGGGCAGTCAGGCAGAAAACGGGCCGTCCAGGAGCGTCATGTTTGACGATATGGAGGACATTGACTTGAAGAGTAACAGAGGTGGGTAGCTCACAGAGATATAGCTGCAGTCCTCATACGATCTCGAGGTAATTTTTTTCCAGGTGTCTAGTTATTGGATATGGCAGAATGTGTCACGGCAACTCGCGATCGTGAAAGATGGAGGGTCATTTCACGTCAACCTCTGAAGAATAGATGGCACCTCCAGGTGTTCAGGTAGTTATTGGTGTGGTAAAATAGAGGGAAGGAAGAGCAGAGGAAGACAGAGAAGAAAATATACAGATGTCCTAAACAACTTTGCAACAAATAACACAATGACAAAAACCAAGCTGATCAGGAATACGGGACAACAGGAAGGAATGAGGAACCATAATCGTCAATGTCTGCACAGACCTGACATAGGACAAGGAAGAAGTTATTGATACGGTAAAAATGCCTGACACGTGCTTCATATCCCCAGTAAAGCAGGGTTTTGTTGCGTATACGAAGAACGCGAATTATTGTTGAGACATTTTCACTTTTTCACAAGTCATGATGTTGACTTAGGTCAACACCTTTTTGGAAACGTAGTGCACATCCTCACTCAAATCAAATGGTGCCATCTGCCATTTTTTCTTCAGGCCATTCCCAAAAAGGGAATATTAACATGTACTTATGCACTGTGGAAGTGTAAATGGGCTGATTTATCTATGTCATGCTCATACTGGCTGGAACAACATGGGGGAACTGCTGCCTTTTTCCCCCTCATCTTTACTATCGTCATTTATTCTCTACTTCTTTTCTATGTTTTTCACTCTCTTGTGAACTGCTATTTCCGGGGTGCCTTGATCGTCGAAGCAGACTTTGTGCTGTTGAGGCTAAAAGAGGTGAGCAGAGTAAGCCTGATTCCCCGTTTGGACTTCTCTTATGACATCTACCCCTTGGCGCTCATATGACCTTTTGCAGTTGCGAGCGCCATAAAACCTTACTAAAGCAATGAAATATACTTTCTTCTATGTTCCAGGCAAGTACAAAGGAAGCTCTTCTTCCATCAATTCTCAGAGGATGGAACCAGACGCAGACAGTATCTCCTCCGTCTTTGGTTCCAACCTTAAGACCAGGCCCACAGGGGTGTCACAGGACTGGAATGTGAGTCGTAGTAGAGAGGGTTGCTCTCATCTGCCACCAGCATGGGCAAACATGTCAAAGTCGCAAGCTAGATTAAGCCATTATGAATATGTTATGTGTACATGCCTTTAGAAAGGTCTGAGTTGACAGAAATTTTGCAAATTGAAATAAGGGCATATATTCTTGTAGCGTGTTGAATGCTGAAAACGCTGATTTAAAAGTTTTTCAAAACTTTTGAGTACCGCGACTCTTTAAGATACACCTACTTTTTTAACACAGGGTGTAAAAACAAATTTTGAAGAAAACCCCAATTTCCAGCACATTTTTTACCTTTTGTGAAGTACGTGTTGCAAAAATAGCCAATAAAGATATTTAGACTTAGAATATTGTAAAATCCTTTCAATATGTTATTTAGGTATGGTTTAAAGTTTGTTTTATGATGGAACTAAATTTTTTAGCAGAGCTTTGCCCTCAATTTTTTCTCTAGACCCTCAAACATTTCTTTACTGTCCATCTTGCTTGCAAAATATGGATTGTTTGAAAAATTAGATTCGTTGTTCTGTGTGTGTGTGTGTGTCTGTGTGTGTGTGTGTGTGTGTGTGTGTGTCTGTATGTGTGTGGTGACTGTTTTGTTACTTTTCCTCCCCAGAAGCCGACGGCCCAGGTGTGTGTGTGTGTTTGTGTGTGTGTGTACGTGTGTGATGACTGTTATGTTTCTCTTCCTCCCCAGAAGCCGACGGCCCAGGTGTGTGTTTGTGTGTGTGTTTGTGTGTGTGTGTACGTGTGTGATGACTGTGTGTGTGTGTACGTGTGTGATGACTGTTTTGTTTCTGTTCCTCCCCAGAAGCCGACGGCCAAGGTACATCCTCTGAACAAACAAGGGGCGGAGTCAGCCATTGTCATCTCCCCTGGTTACGCGGGGCTGGTCAATCTAGGCAACACGTGCTTCATGAACTGTGTGCTGCAGGTTATGGTCAACACCAGGGAGTTTCGCGACTATTTCTTGGGTACGTTTGGTGTGGGTTGCTCCTTCTTTCCTATGAAATAACTGTCGTCTTTATCTCACCTCCTCCTTTTCTATGTGTATGTTACTGTCTTGTAACACCTCTAATCTTCAGCTCTTTTATGACCTATGCAGTGAAACTCTTGACTATAACTAGACTGAAAACAAAGTGTAAAATGTCTTCCTACATATCGGGTGACCTCAGTGCTTTCTTGTCGTATCTCCTTTTTCGATAACAGTGAAAGCAGTTTGTAACAAATAGTGAGCTTAAGAAGAAATCACATTTTCACTTTTTTTTTAAAATGGAGACATGACAAGAAAGCACTGAGGTTGTGATATCATGTTTGCAACAACAGCTTATGTTGTATAAATGACGGCCATGTTTGTTTCCCTCTCCCAGACGACAGGTTCCAGCATGAGATCAACGAGGACAACCCCCTGGGCATGAAGGGTCAGCTGGCCGCGACCTTTGGCCTGTTACTGAAACGTCTGTGGTCGTGCCTCAAGTACTGCTGGGAGCCACGCAAGTTGAAGGTCAGTCGCCACTTTCCTGGCCTCTCTGTGTTTTTGTCTTGAGTTTTCTAAAAGCTTGACTGCTGTGCCATGCTGGCAAGGTCATAAAACAGTTGTCAATTTTTGGGGGAGTTGCTTACGAGCACGTAAAACCTTACCAAAACTAAAAGACATTTCTGCCTGCCTTGCTTTTTTCCAAGCACTAAAGTTATTGCATCGACAGGTTTCTCTTGAACCCCAGCTCCAACTGTGGGGGAAGGTAACCTAGTTCACCTAGAGATGATGTGCTTGCCTCTCTGGTTTGTTTGATTTTGTTTAGTAAGTTTTTCAGCGCTTGCAACTGCATAAGGTCATATGAGTGCTAAGGGGTGGATGTCAACAGAGAAGTCTAAACGGGGAATCAGGCTAACTCTGCTCCCATCTCTAGTCTGCTCATTGTTTCAGGAAGCAACATTCCTGTATTCTGGACACGTCCATTGATGCTCCGTTGCTCTCTCCATAATGTCGCTGAGGGTCTTTCTACTGATTGTGCCAGTCCATATCTGGTTGAACGCTCTTCTGTTCGTTCCTGCGAGGATGCCAGATTTTCCACTTCCTTTTTGTATTCCCAAAACCATCATCCTCTCCACAGCAGTACTGGCCTCAGGTTTGTCTTCACAACGAATAAATTTTTTGTCTTTTCCTGCTTTTGTAGATTGTTTTAAATCTCCCTCGTTTAATTTTCCCCAATTTCTCTGTGTCTACAGGATCTGATCTCAAAGAAGAACCCTCAGTTTTTTGGCTACGCTCAGCACGACGCTCACGAGTTCTTGGCGTTTCTGCTGGACGGTTTACACGAGGTAAGGGACCTGTGTTCTGTCCTTTAGGGAAAAATGTCTGGATTTACATGGTTTTTGGGAAACTCGCGGAATGGCAATATGCACCAGAAGACTTTTTTTTTTCAAGTGTACAAGCTACTGTTTGTTAAGTGCATTAAGTATTTTTTCAGTGCAATTGAGTGATATATAAGGGAAATTTTATTATATTAATATTATTATTAGTAGTAGTAGTAGTAGTAATATGAACATAGCTGCTCTGTTTCTGATGCTTTTTTCTTTTTAAAAATCATGTCAATTTAGTTTGTGCCTTTTTAGGTGATAATAAGTGTATTTGCTTCTTGAGTGCTGAGTTTTAGGGTTTGTTTTGCTGTTTTATCAAGATTTGGCCACGGTCGAATAATTTTAGTCGAAATTTTATTTGTTTGCTGCACAATGTGTAAAATTGTTTCTGTTTCTGCTTTTTCACAGGATTTGAACAGAATTAGGAAAAAACCGTATATAGAAACGACGGACTCAAACGGAAGGCCTGATGAGGTACAGTGGTAGAACTTAGTCAATACGAGCTGTGGGGGTTACTTAAGGGCTTACGGTTGTTGTTGCGATAAAAATAAAATAGGTCATATAAGTGCCAAAGATTAGAGGTGTTACAAGAGAGTAACATACAGAGAAAAGGAGGAGGAGAGATAATGACAACAGATGTAATGAAGGATGATGACAATGACAAAGAATAAATGACAGAGATGGAGGATAATGACGATGATGGAGGATAATGATAACGGCGACGGTGAAGGATAGTCATAATGACGACGATGAAGGATAATGATAATGATAATGATGAAAGATAATGATAATGACAGAGATAAGGGATAATGATGATGGTGAAGGATAATGACAATGACGGCGATGATTTGTTTTTCGTTCAGGTTGTGGCGGCGGAGGCGTGGGCCCAGTACAAGAGTCGTAACGACAGCGTGGTGGTGGATCTGTTCCAGGGACAGTACAAGTCCAAGCTGGTCTGCCCTGTCTGTGGGAAAGTAAGTGACCGTAGGGCCTAGTTGCAAGTTGTGTCGTAGGTCCCAGTTGTGTCGTAGGCCCTAGTTGTACCCTAGGGCCAAGTTGTGTGGCTGTGTTGCATACAGACGTATCTCAAAGGTCACAAAAAAAATGACTTAGGTCTGTATACAATACTGCCCTCGTAGTTTTGTGGTTGTGGTTGTTTTGCTCTTTTGCTTTTTGTTTCTTTCTTTTTCTTTTGTAAGGATTTGCACAAGTTTTGTTTAGAGAGTAGTAGTAGTAGTTATCTAATTATTGCAACCATGGAGACCAGTGCTTGGCAACCTATTTATAGCCAGCACCCACTTTTGCACTTTTGTCCAGCCCACCTACATATATTTCCAAGCGGGGTTTTAAATAATACTTGTTAGGCTACCAGACTGATAATCATGAGGTTGGGGGTTCGGAGGTTCGGGGCTCAGACCCGACGTTGTGTCCTTTGGACGCGCACTTTTCATTAATTTTCCTCTCTTTACCCAAGTGGGAATGGGTAACTGGCCATAGACAGCAAAAGATCTTGTTCTTGTGTTTGTGTTTTAGCTCCAGGAAATTGGCAGCTTGCACTGTATGCTTTCAAGGAAGTTGACATAATTTCAAATGCTATTGGGTCTGTAGGGGTGATAATGTAGATTGTAAAGTGCATAGAGCTTGCTGTCGAGCTGGTTTGCGCTATGCAAATGTTATTTATTATATACTAGCTGGGTACCATGTTTGATGAACGGACTCAAATGAATCGATCGTCAAATCTTGGTGGGATTAGTGCGCACTGCATAAGAACAGAAGTCTCACCTGTTTACAATGGCGTCTTAGAAGATGGACTTTTCCAAGATTAGATCTAAATGAAACTAATGAAAAACTGAAAATTAAACTACAGTGACTTCAGACTCCTTAATATAACTGCATCCTTTAAATGATTCTGAACCACCTCTAATTTTTTCAAATTCAAAAGTTAAGTTGTTCGGAAGTTTTAGGGGACCAGAGTGACGAACTTTCACAAAATATGATATATTATATCGATTATTATTACCTTCAACGCCCACCAAAATTACCAAATGGCCCAGGTTGGCAAGCACTGGTCTTGACGCTCAGTATGAACATTGTTCCATCTTGTTGTACGTTCCAGGTGTCCATCACGTTTGACCCGTTCCTGTACCTGTCTGTGCCGCTGCCCAAGAAGAAGAAGGTCATCCCCGTCACATTTATGTGGAAGGAGTCCTACAAGAAGCCTGTCAGGGTCAGTTGCTGTTACTAAGATAAGATGAGATAAGATAAAATAACAATTTCTTGATATCGACACAAAGAAATTTGCTGCGGCGTGGTAAATACATACACGCAAGCACTTTCCTCAACATTCACTCTCCCCCTCCCTTCCTCCCTCCCTCTCTCTCCCTCTCTCTCTCTCTCTCTCTCGAGCTATCAATAGATGCAGGTCCACTCTTGCAGACAAATGTATGCTCTCGTAAATGGTAAATAAAAGTGGTAATTATTTATTTATTCATTTATTTTATTCGGTCTGATTTTTCAGTCCTCCATATATGCTCAAATTCCAAATATTATGCTCATGACGTTATGCAGTTGTGAGCGCTGTAAAACCTTAACTAAAACTAAAACAATATGTTCTCATGCTGTGTTTCAGTACCAGATTGTGGTGTCTCAGGACAGCACGGTGGAGAAACTGATTGAGGAGCTCGCACAGAAGACAAATGTCAGGAAACGCGATGTGAGTTTTTGGGTTGGATTGTTTGGGTCTTTTCATTCCACTGAAGTAATACTTATCTACAGTCGGGTAGGGGGGGGGCCTGTGTCACTTTTGCATGCGCTTCTTTTATGATCTCAGGGGCTGTCAGCCTTAATGTTAGGTCCTAGATTCAATCGTAGCTGATTTTTAAAGTTAGATACTATGTGATCCCATATCAATTGTTACTGTTTTAAATATGCTGTAATTACCTAATATGTTATTATTGGCTTCAATTTGCTTTTCTTTATTGGTATCCCAGTTTTTTTAAAGTTTTTTTTAGCGAGTTTGTTTTGTGTTGTTTTTTTTGTTTGTTTGTTTGTTGTTGTTGTTTTTTTTTTGGGGGGGGGGGGGTATCCAAATAATTATTCTGGTTTTTGTACTTTTACTTTTGTTTTTGTTGGGATTTTTCAGATGTAAGTGTCTTTTTGATGTTGATAATGTAGATCTATGTGCTTGATCTTGTTCTGCACAGATACGAGTGTTTGAGGCCTACAGAGGGAAAATCCTCAAGTTTTTCCTGAGTGGCTCCAGTCTGTCTAATGTGGAGGCCAAGGACATCATCATTGCGTGAGTTAACAGTTTCCTCACTCCTCTGTCGACGGCTCTTTTGTGTTTCTCGTCAGCAAGCTTTCAATTGTTTTAAGTCTGGGAAGCAAAGTTTTTCACGGGGAAGAGGAAAAAAAACTGTTTCATCTTTTTGCAATTTTACCAACATAGCGTAGTAGACTTTTTTCGCGAACATGTAGAATTTGAATTTAGACAACATATTGATAGATCACATGCAACTGGCTGTCTTTTTGTTTGCTAATGCGGCTTCGTAAATTGTCAGTTATTAAAAATGAAACCCCAGTGGCATCCCTGTATGTGTTTTATTGTTCTCTCATCTCTCTTTTTCTGGTTCCAGCTCGGAGGTCCTGTCTGAAGAGCTGGCCGGAGAAGAAGTCCTGGAGATTCCTGTGATGCAAGTGAGAACCTCATATTTATCATTTGAAATTTGAAAAATTTATGTTTATTTATTTATTATTTTTATTTT
>NW_004798021.1:36771-38922 GCF_000002075.1 Aplysia californica | reverse complement strand
GGGGGTTTCTAAAGATATAGCACTGACAATGGAGGAAACATGCACCTTATAACTCAAAGATCATGTTTCAACTTGCTGGAAGGGGGGGGATGGGTTGTTTTAAGGACTGCTAGGGTAATTATAGTTAGTAAAGTGCATAGAGCATGGATGTCTGCTATGTGTGTTGCGACACCTTTGAACCAGGGGCTTATCAATTTTGGGGCATATGAGGTTATTGATGTCATCTTAAAGCTAGTTCATTTGACTTGCCTTCGATGGGTAAAAGTACCGATATATCTTGAATTGAAGTGGAGACATTTGCAATTGAAGGATATGGGGAATCCTGGTGTCAGAGGTAAAATTAGAGAAAAAATGGCCACCAAAGTTTGGTGATTTGGTGACTTCTAAGGCTTGAGACTCCTTGGAAACTGCAAATTTATATTTTTGTGTGTCATTATTCAATATTTTTCAATTAAATCCAGACAGAAATGTGTTTTTAAATGAACATAAAATCTGTTGAGTCAAAAAAAAAGAAATATGTATTTGATAAACTATTGGCAGAAAAATGTTGGTTTCCTAGATTTCATTATTTTGATAAGCACCTGATTTTGGTGCCACAAACTTTACTTTTACTTTACTTTTCCGATCCCATGGCCTCAGCCTGTCGATATGGCCAAGAATTTACAGGGTTTTTATGAGCTGTGTTTTGTTGCTGTATAAAGTATTTCTGATATCTGGGGAGGCAGGAAGGTAGGTGCTACGCAAGTCGCTAAGTGCACGGCAGGAAAAAAAATGGTGTGATAGTGTTTCATCCTTCCATAAACATAAATGCAGTTATGAATTCTCCTCCTCGTTCTCCCCAGCACGTGTCAGCGCAAACACTGGAACCAGCACAAGTCTCAGTGCAGCATGTGCCTGGAGCCCATCGGCTGTCCCTTCATCCTGTCCCTGCCCGCCTCCCGCGCCACCTACGGTCACCTGGTCAAACACATGGAGGGATTTGCCAGGTCAGTGGTGGTGGTCAGTGAGGGTGGTCAGTCCTGGAAACTCAAGACTTTTGTATTGTTTTGTAGAATGTGGTTGGAGTCTGCCATAGGCAGGTTCTGCTTCTGTACTTTCCTGCTATGTTTTCTGTCTTGCTTTTTCATAACACTGACAGATATTATCTTAATATGTTGCTCTTTACTCCAACAACTTTTAAAGATACAATCGAACTGTCCAAGAGGAGAAAAGTGGTTTATTTAAACCGGTGGACATCTTGGACAGTGTCATCGTAATATCGGAAACTGCTTGTGGGGAAGTGGGAAGTGCTCGTTTGTCCAGGCAATTTTCTTGGACAGGCTCGACCATATGTGTCATGATGCGATGGAATCAAGCACTCGTCAATTTTTGGGCATGTGGAGTTGTTGGTATAATCTGAAAGCTGATTTATTTGTCTTGTTTCTAATGAAATAAATATCCATTTATCTTGAATAGAACTCAAGATATTTTTTCGATTAAAGGAAGTGAGGTCGCCTGGTTGCAGTGGTGAAATTAGCGAGAATATGGCCCCCAAATTTGGGTAACTCCAGTAGCGAAAGAGTCTTTAAAAACTGTAATATGACATATTTTATGCCTTTAATCAAGGTTTTTCAGTAAAATTCACATGGAAATGTGTTTTTATATGGACATAAGAGAGGTTACGCCAAAAAATAAAAATTTGATAAAAATTTCCATACTGGCGGAAAAATGCCTGTATCTCCAATTTCGTTAATTTGACTAGCACCTGATTTCACCACACTGCCTCACATATGTTGATGTCAACTGCTCCTACGGTAATTCAAGATTCTCATCTGCGTCTCTCCTCCTCCCCAGATTCTCGGTGGACGTGTTCCAGCCCCCGGTGAAGACGCCCGAGGTGCCCATCCCGTCGGCGACCTCCTTGACCCCCAAGCCTGGCGTTGGCGGCGGACCGGTGCCGGCCAGTAACTTAAGCAGCTCCCTCAGTCAGTCGTGCTCTAGCCTCAACAGCCTGGACAGTCTCTCCTCCGCCAGCAGCACCTGTACCCTCACTGGTGGGTCCACTGAGCAAACAGTTTGAATTTCTGCCCGAGTTTAAGGGGTTTTTTTTTTTCCTCCTTTCATTTCTTCTTCCTCTCACCCCTCACACACATGCACACACTCATTCTCCCC